>NW_027328881.1:300000-587510 GCF_048564905.1 Vicugna pacos | reverse complement strand
TTGTTAAAACACTAAAATCTAGAAACTTTAAATGCTTAAAGGATCCCAAAGGAGGTAGCCCAGAAAGTGATTCCATAAGGCAGTGCCATTTGGAAACAAGGATATTGAGTCTCTTTTCCTCTTGGGATGCTTCCCAAGCACATCCGTGCACATCGAGAGACGCAGTAAAAATCGCAGCGACCCCGCTGGACAAACGCCCCCCGCACAAGGGGCCGGGCAGGCCCAGCGCCGCCCTTCTTGGAGGCGGACGCTGCGTAGCTGGGCTTTGTGCTGCCGCTGCTTCAAGGGCGGTGCGCGGGGCAGAGGAATGAGCATGAGAACCTCCGTCGTCCTCAGCCTCCTCTCTCCACGTTAGGGAGAGAAGGGCAGCTGATACAAATTTCTCGTGAAATGCCTTTATAAAACTTAACTCTGAAGTCTTCGTGACAAGACACAAACGTTGGACAGCTGTTTACTCCCCACTGGCTCTAGGGGTACAGGCCGGCGTAAAGGCGGCAAGCGGCCGCCAGGAAGCGGCAGCTCCTAAAATCCTGCTGCCAGCAGTCTGAGCGCGACCGAACTAGATCTGTTTGCTGGGGTCTGGTGGCTGTGCAAGAGCTTGCCTTCCACGTGCAAGTGTAATTGTGCTAAATCTGGCTCAACAGCCGCGGGGCACCCTGAAGATGGTGTCCAGGGGCTGCCCTGACAGCCCTCTAGGACTCCTGCTGTCTCTTCATGGCGAAGTCCTGGAAGGTGTCTGAAATAAACCCTCAAAACGTAGGCCAGCTGGAATTGGTCCGTGGACGAAATCCAAGGATGTGAGTCCACAAGTCCTGTGATGGGGCGGTGGTCGCTGAAGGCAAATTTCCCTCACTTCGCAGAATTCAGGCTGAGTGTCAGAAGCGATAGGATGTTTATGGAGTTTGGCGTTCCTGAGGCTGAGGTACTGTAGTATTGACACTAATGGCCTCAGTCAGTCACTGGTATAGTCACTCCCTGGGAGCAAACACACCCTACATTGGGTACACTAGCCTCAGGAGCTCTGAGGACAAAAGGTATTGTCAGCCTCCAAGGGGCGACAGTCCTCATGCGTAACCGTCGTCATCGTGGAGAGCACTTTTGGTCTGGACGGCCTCCTGACACCACAGAGGGGCTGGGGCGATAACTACCTTGCTAATTCTGGTTCTGAAGCTCACCAAGCTGGGTCCTGGTTACGTCAGTCCTGTTCTGAGACCTTGGAAAAATCTAGCCATTTCCCACATTTGTGGAAAAAAAGGGAGGGATAATAACCTGAGCTAAATTGATAATTGAATAAAATAACAAATATAAAACACTGAACACCATGCCTGGCATTTAATAAACACTCAATAAATGGCTTCTTCCTTTATTCCTCCATTCCTCCCCTCAAAAATATAAAGCATGGTATAAATACAAGACATATTGCATTATGATTAAACTCTAGAATAAGTGGAGCATCAGGCATTTTACTAAGATTTGGCCAGATCGGCACTCCCAGTCCAATTTGCACGTAGCAATAATGTAAGTTTTCACAGAGTGAAAGGAAGTGGCCATTGCTCTATCAGCAGGATCAGCAGACACACAGATGTCACATGATATTTTAAGTGATAAACAGAAGAGCAGAGTATTTGAATTGTCCTGTCTTCATGCCATAAATTTAGAAAGGTGGTGGTTATGCCCCTTCTCCTCCATGAAATGAGGGAAAGTTTGAAGCAACAAAAAGAACATTACAATTGTTTGAAATCATGCCATAACTCCGGACCTGCAGGGGATGTTTCTATCATATTCAATCAGAGCATTATTTTCACCTGTAAAGTAGCCCATCTACTAGAGCAAACTGTTTAGATTTTTAAACTGTTCATTGAAGTGTAACACACATTCAGAAAAGTGTACAAATTGTAAGTGTACAACATGATGAATTTTTACAGATGATGATAATGTTATATTTTAATGCCATTTAAATATACTCTTATAATCCATTAACTTCTTTTGTCTTTGAGTGTTCTATCAAAAATTTCAAATTCAAGTGTTACAGAATTTTATTGTTTCCTTTTTTATTTTCTAATTAACACATAGTAATCTTGATCTTTTTTTAGTGTATAATTCTAAAAATTTTAACACATGTATAGATTTATGCAATCACTATCATAATCGGGACATGGAGCAGCCCCATCACCCTGAAAATCTCTCTCATGAGTAAAGAGATTGCTCTTTGTAGTTGACTAAGGGCAACTGTTGGTCTGTTCTCTGTCCTATAGTTTTGTCTTTTCAAGGATGTCATAAATAAATGGAAACAGAAAGCATGTAACCTTTTGAATCTGGTTTCTTCTACTTTGTGTAATGCTTTTGCAATTCACCCATCTTGCTGCACACATAGCCGTTGATTCATTTTTACCGCTGAGTAGTGTTCCATTGCACGAATGCAACACAGTTTATCCATTCGCCCATTGGAGGACTTTTGGGATGGAGCTGGTTTGGGGTGAGTATAAATAGAGTCTATAAACATTCGTATGCATGTTTTTGTGTGAAAACATATGTTTTCATTTCATTGGGGGTAAATACATAGGACTGGGATTGCTGGGTCTAAACTATTATCACTAAATCACTTAGCTTTACAGTCTATATTGTCTTGATCAATTAACAATTTCCTTCTTGAGATGGGCAGAGCTTTGGATTTGAGAGAGATGGAAATGGTGTCTTATAGACCTCAGATCAGAAAATGCCATTTTTATAATTTAACAGTCTATTTTGTTCTTATTACAGGTAATTTTCTATTGTAGTTACTATAAACACAGTATATCTATTTTTTAAAATTCACTAATTGAGGACATTCATCTGTACATTTGAAAGTAAAGCTGCAGATGTTATTATGCTGCATCCCGTACTATTACAGCATCTGTCTCCTAAGCAGACATTTTCCTATTTAACTGCAACACCATTATCACATACAAAAACTGTCAGATTGGCTTTAGGTTGGTGGTGGTTTTTCCTCCTAACACTTCAAATATTTCACTCCACTCTCTTTTTGCGTGCATGGCTTCTGAGAAGTCAGATATTAATTCTTATCTTTGCTCTTCTATAGATAAGGTATTTCTTTCCTCTGACTTCTTTCTGGATTTTTTTCTTTATCTCTGATTTTCTGTAGTTTGAAAATTATATGCCTAGGTGTAGCTTTTTGTCATTTATCCTACTTGGTATTCTGTGAGCTTCCTGGATCTGTGGTTTGGTGTCTGACATTAATTTGGGAAAATTCTTAGCCATTATTGCTTCAAATATCTCTTCTATTGCTTCCTCTCTTTCTTCTCCTTCTGATATTTCCATTGTGGGTACATTATACCTTTTGTGGTTGTCCCACAGTTCCTGGATATTCTGTCCTAAACTTTTAATCTTTGTTCTCTTTGCTTTTTCAGTCTTTGAAGATTCTATTGACATATTCTCCACCTTGGAGACTTTTTTTTCCTCAATTGTATCCAGTCTTCTAATGAGACCAGCAAATGCAGGCTTCATTTCTATCAGTGTTTTTGATCTGTAGCATTTCTTTTTGATTGTTTCTTAGACTCTCCTCTCTGCTTGCATTTTCCAGCTGTTCTTGTATGCTGCCTACTTCATTCATTAGAGCCCTGAGTATATTAATCTTAGTTGTTTTCAGTTCCTGGTCTGAAATTCTAACATCCACGCCATATCTGAGTTTGGTTCTGATTCTTGCTCTCTTTCAACTGTGTTTTTTTGCCTTTAGGTGTGCCTTGCAAATTTTCTTTGATAGCTGGACGTGATGGACCAAGTAGAAGGACCTGCTGCAAACAGGCGTTTAGTGATGTGGTGGCGCGGTGTGGGTGGTGAGGAAGCACTTACACAGTCCTTTGAGTAGGCCTCGGTCTTCTAGTGAACCTATCTTTGGGCTGTGAACTTCACAAGTGTTTCTAAGTACGCCTCCCTCCTCCCCCAGGTGGGACAGGAATTGAGTATGTCCCTTCCCCCCACGTAATTTATGCTCTGAAAACACCCCAGCAGCTTAGGCTCTGGTTAACTAGCTTTTCCTGTGGGCAGACCTTGTTGAGAAGAACAGAATGTTCTGATGTATTTCAAAATTGTTACTTTTCTGCTCCCACTGCTAGAATCAAGAGGGAAGTTTTCTCTGATAGTCAATGTAAGAACATGTTTGAGCTCCTGGAGGTAAAACTGAAAGGCAAGAGCGAGATGGCTCATGACTGTACAGGCAGGCTTAGGTTACAAAGACCCTCAAGAAAGAGCTGTTCCCTCCTATCCCCTCCCCCTGATCTCTCCTCCCTTCTCCTGTTCTGAGGATTCAGGGATGTTTTGTACCTGCTGCCTCTGGGCCTCTTGAGTCTCTGGGGCTCATATGCTCGCCCGCTTGTCACCTGTGCCAGAATGAGTCAAGTGCTGCCTGCCCTTTGCTCACCTTGCGCTTGGCAGAGATTTGCTCCTGGTAACGGTCCGAGGAGTCCCCAGGGATCTCGCTGGCCCACAGCGTGATTCCCACTACGGTGTATGCATAACCTATCACCAGCAGGGGGAGGAAGTAGATCAGCACGGTCACACAGATGTGGTACCTGCAACAAGGTGGATGCGAGGGTTCAGTCCAAGAAATAACAGGGCTGGTCAAGCCTTGACATCTACCTTTCTCAGTATTTGCCTTTAAAAACTTGGATGATAAGGCTAGCCACCTGCATTGGATGGGTAGGCGATATATTGATGGATAAAGGAGAGAAAGGAAATCTCTTCAACTGATGTTCTTCTTGTGAACTTTTTCCATAATGCAGATTCCTGTTCAGAACAAAAGGAGAATAAACATTGACAAGAAGGAACTGAATTCTTATATATCTATAGCAGTATTAGTTGATGTTGATTAGTTCAGTATTGCTTACCTTTCCCTCCAAAAAAAAAAACACACACACACACACAAACAAAAAGAAAATAACCCTTAGGCTGCATTAATGGAAGTATACTATCTAGAATAAATGAGGTGACTGTACCACTCAATTCATACATGTCAGATTTACACTTAGGCTCAGTTTTGGTGCAGGGACATAAACCAACTAGGACATTCAGATGAGAACCACCATGATGGCTGATGAAATGTTATCCATTCTATATGACAAATGGAGTCACGGACATAAAGAATAATTAATTATCTTGGAAAGAGAGATAAGACTTATCCTAGAATTAGGATCAGTGGGTGAGGACCATGTTTAAGTTACTTCTAAACCTTGTCCTTTAATATATATCTCGAGATGAAAACTGTCTGGGTCTCTGAGTTACCATTTGAAGGACAGATACCAAGTGATTTGAGTCTGACTGAAACATGAGCAAGAAATAAACCACTGCAGTGTCAAACCACTGAGATTTTGAGGTTTCTCACAACAGTGTAACTTATCCTATACTGTCTAAGTTGAGGCTCAGTGTAAGTTGGACATTCAAACAAGTTGTTTGAATTTTGAGAAAGAATATTTTTCTCAGGGGGTCCTTGGCATGTCTGGCTTTGCAATACAGCCCTTTTCCCCCGATGGGAGTTTAATGCAGAGGCTCAGCATCCCTAATAATAATGATGATGAGAACAGCTAATATTTTGGGGGTTTACTCTGGGGCCCTGTGTTACTAATAACATTAATGACGTGTTAGTAGCAGAACTGGAAGTTGGATTTTATTGAGCGAAGATCAAAATGCCAAGCACTTTACTGGCATCAACTTCTTTAATCCTGAAAACAAATGATTAGATAGATACTGTCATAATCCCATTTTGTAGATGAGAAAAGAGAAGTTTAGAATTTAATTAACTTTCCTAAATTCACAGCTGGTAGAATGAGGAGCTGAGATTACAATGCAGGACTATGGTCCCAGAGCCAGACTCTTGTCACCGGAGAAAAGTCACCCAGTGGTATTTTCTTCCACTGTTTATGCTTATTTTCTGCAATAAATTTTTCCCAAAAAGGAAAAAAAAAACACATATTCACTTAACTTCTCCTATATTGATAGTTTGTTTTCAATCACTGATTTGCAAAGCCCCACAGTTTTACCACTTATTCAGCCCCCTCTGAATATTAAAATTTGCAACTTGAAGAAACTTGGAGTTCCTAAGTGCTAGCCATGGGTTCAGCAAAGCCAGGTGCTGAGTGCATCTGTCCTGTGCAGACAGGCTACCAGGCTTCCAAGGAGCATCTGGATGCCGCATTCTCTGGGAGCCTCTGTGCTCCCCATCAGCACAGCAGTGACTGCGTGCTGGTTTCCTGCCTGAGCTCAGGCCGTCTTCTGACTGCTGTGCAGACACTGGTTGAAATCAAAGCATTTGGAGGCTGTGGTGGCAGGGGGTCCCTGGGAACCCCCAGGCCGCACCTACTTCTTCTGTCTGTAAGAACAGCAGACTAATACTTGGTGATAAAAACACATTAGCTGAACTTTGTGGGACCTTTGCTCAGAAGGCTGAGTGTCCGTGTTGGAGGCAGGGATGTGATGGGAGGATACTGCACTCAAGTCACATATGATCCTCACCTTGGACCAGTGGTTCTCAAGCTTAAACCAGCTGCAGAATCACCTGGAGGGCTTGTACAAACACAGGGCTGGGCCCAACCCAGTTTTAACTTAGCAGGTCTATGGTTAAGCCTGAAACTCTGCATTTATAACAAGTTCCCAAACGATGCTGCTGCCGGTCATTCTGGTTCAGACTTTGAGAAACAGTCTTAGACCAGTGGTTCTCTTTGAATCACATGAGACTCATTGGGGAAGCTTCAAAAATGATCAGGGTCCAGAGATACTCATGTAATTGGCCAAGAATATGAGAGCAGGAAACCACAGTTTAAAAAATTCCCCAAGTTACAGAATACAGCTAGCATGGAGAAAAACTGTTTCAGATCCAAGGCTCATAAACCTGTTGGAACTTCACTGTTGTTTGAGATTTAATGACTTGACTAAAGTGTGAATTAACCACGTTTTCCAGTTTCTGTAAATGATGCTTTGACATCTCAGGTCTTGTTGATAATCTAGGGGGGACTGCCCGCCCAGGGCTAGCTAAGACCAAGTGTGCCTTCGTTTGCAAACTAAGCAACCCAAGGTTTTTCATAGCGGCTGGACATTCCCAGCAAGAGTGCACGCCGGTTCCCTTTCATCCACATTCTTGCCAACTCCTGTTATTTGTGTTCTTTCTGAGGATAGTCATTCTGACAGGTGTGAGGTGACATCCCATTATGGTATTGATTTGCACTTCACTGATGATTGGCTATGTTGAGCATTTTTTCATGTGCCTGCTTGTCCATCTTTATGTCTTCTTTGGAAATATGTCTATTAAGGTCTGTCCATTTTTTACAGGTTGTTTGTTTTTTTGATATTGAGTTGTATGAGCTATTTGTACTTTTTTAAAATGTTAAACCTTTATTGTTTATATCATTTGAAAATATTTTCTTCTATTCAGTAAGTTATCTTTTCATTTTGTGCATGGTTTCCTTTACTGTGCAAAAGCTTTTAAGTTTAATTAGGTCCCATTTGTTTATTTTTGCTTTTATTTCTTTTGCTGTAGGAGACAGATGCCAAAAATATTGCTATGGTTTATGTCAAAGAGTGTTTTGCCCATGTTTTCTTCTAGGAGTTTTATGGCTTCCAGTCTTATATTTAGGTCTTTAACTCTAATTTCACTTTCTAACATGTAGTTGTCCAGTTTTTCCAGCACCACTTATTGAAGAGACTTTCTTTTCCCAATTGTATATTCTTGCCTCCTCTGTCATAGATTAATTGAACATAAGTGTGTGGGTTTGTTTTTGGACTTTCTGTCCTGTTCCATTGATCTATGTGTCTGTTTTTGTGCTGGTACCATACTGTTTTGATGACTGTAGCTTTGTAGTATAGTCTGAAGTCAGGGCGCATGATTCCTCGACCTCTGTTCTTCTTTCTCAAGATTGTTTTAGCTATTTGGGGTCTTTTGTGATTCTACACAGATTTTTAAAATTATTTGTTCTAGTTCTGTGAAAAATTACCCTGGCTTTCTTTTGATTTCCTTTTGCATGGAATACCTTTTTCCTCCTCTCACCTTCTGGTCTGTGTGTCTTTAAATTTGAACTGAATCTCTTGTAGGCAGCATTACATATGGGCCTTGTTCTTACATCCATTCAGCCACTCCATGTCTTTTGATAGGAGCATTGAGTCCACTGATATTTAAAGTAATCATTGATATGTACATTCTTACTGCTACTTTGTTATTGTTTTGGGGTTTTTTTGTACCTCTTTTTTTGTTCCTTCTTCTTTGTTCTCTTCTACTGTGGCTTCATGACTGTCTTTAGTGTTATGTTTGGATTCCTTTCTCTTTTGTGAGTGTGTATTTGTTATAGACTTTTTTTGTTGTGATTGACATAAGGTTTACATATATCAATATATTTATCTCTATCTCTACCTATATATATCTGTATCTATAGGTCTATACGTTTGCATCTCTATATATGATTATGTTGCTGATCTCTCAATTTCCAACACATTTTAACAATCCTGCATTTGTACTCTCCTCCCTCTCAGATACTGTTTTGACATCATAGTTTACATCTAATTGTGTTATGCATCTCTCAACTGCTTGTTGTCGCTATATAGGGGATTTTACTACTTTTGTCTTTTAACCTTCCTACTAGCTTTGTGTGTGGATTGTTTCTTACCCTTACGGTATATTTGCCTTTACTAAAGAGATTTTTTTTTCTTTAATAATGTTCATGTTTGTAGTTGTTTCTTTTTTGTTTTGTTTTGAGAAATTCTCTTTAACATTTCTAGTAAACCTGGTTTGATGGTGCTAAAATCTTTTAGCTTTTGTTTTTCTCTCCATCAAATCTAAAGAGAGCCTTGCTGGATAGAATATTCTTGGTTCTAGGTTTTCCCCTTTTATCACTTTAAATATATCATGCCACTCCCTTCTGACCTACAGACTTTCTTCTAAGGGGTCTACTTATGGACTTATGGGAGTTCCCTCGTGTGTTATTTGTTGCTTTTCTCTTGCTGTTTTTCATATTCTGTACCTTTAATTTTTGTCATTTGAATTACTGTGTGTCTTGGTGTGTTCCTTTTTGGGTTAATTCTGTTTGGACTCACCTGGACTTGGATGTTGTTTCCCAGGTTAGGGAAATTTCCAGCTATTATGTCTTCAAATATATTCTAAGCCCCTTTCTCTCCCTCTTCTGTTTCTGGGACCCCTATAATGTAAATGTTAGTGTCATTAATGTTGTTTTCATGGAGGTCTCTTTCAGCTGTCCTCATTTCTTTTCTGTTCAGCATCAGTGATTTCCACTACTCTGTCTTCCAGCTCGCTGAGCCCTTCCTCTGTGTCATTTAGTCTACTGTTGAATTATTCTGGTCAGTTTTTTATTTGTTATTATATTCTTCATCTGTTTTCTTGTCCTTGTATTTTATAACTCTGTTAAAAGCTTCTATCTTCTCACTCTGTGCATCCATTCTTTTCTTGAGTTCTTTGATCATCTTTATGGTTATCACCCTGAGCTCTTTCTCCAGTAGATTGATTGCCTGTCTCCACTTCACTTAGACCCTCTTCCGGCATTTTGTTCTTTTGTTTGAAACTTGTTCCTCTGTTCCCTCATTTTGCTTAACTTGTTGTTTTTATTTCTATGTGTCTGGTAGGTTGATTGCATTTCCCAGCCTTGGACAGGGGCTACTTATAGGAGATTCCTGTGCATCCCGGCAGCCACACCCCTCTCATAACCACAGCTGTCTGCTCTAGGGATGTGCCCTGTGTGGGCTGCGTGGATTCTTCTGTTGTGGTGAGTTGACTACTGTGGGTGGTCTGGTAGGTTTGTTTGGGCCCTGATCTGGTTGTTTGCCATGCTCTGCCTTGTGAGAAGGCTGCTGGCCACTAGCTGGCAAGGCTGGGTCACAGGCAGCTCACTTCAGAATCCTGGGGGTACCCAGGGCTAGTGCTGACTCACTAGTGGGTGAAGTTGGGGTCCATGAGTCCCTGGAGCAGTTGCTTGCCCATTGGTGGGTGAAGCCAGGACCTGGGGCTAGAGCCAGCACACTGGCAGGCCAAGTTGGGTCCTGGGATCTGAGTGCAGAACTCAGGGGTCCCAGAGCTGGTGTTAGACTCCTGGTGGGTGAAGCCAGTTCCTGACACAGTTGGCTACACAGTTGAGGGTGTCTAAAAGCTTGTGTTGGTCTGCTAGTGGGCAGGGCCAGGGCCCAGCCAGACCCAGGGCAGGTGCTGGCCTGCTAGTGGGTGGGCTAGGTCTGCAGGCTGTCGGGTTGTAGTTGTCTTGTGACTGGTGTCTGCCCACTGGTGGGTGAGACTGGTCCTGAGGAGAGGAGGCTCACTGGTGGGCAAGACTGGGGCCCAGCCGGTCCCAGGGCAGGATCTGGCCTGCTGGTAGGTGGGCTGGGTTCTCAGGTTGTAGGGCTGTGGGTGTTCTGTGGCTCATGCCCACCTGCTGGTGGGTGAGGCTGGTTTCAAGTCTAGATCTGGGTGGAGGGGGGCCAGGGATCCTGGTGTAGGGGCCTGCCCACTGGTGGGTCTAGCTGAGTCCTGGGACCTCTGAGTGAAGGGTGCTGGGATCCCAGGTCTAGAGCTTGCACATTGGTGTGTGGGGCCAGGTCCTGGGCTTCTGGTGAGCAGGGCTGTGCCCAGGGTGACCGTGGGCTCAGGGGCCTTAAGGCAGCCTGTCTGCTTGTGGGTGGGGCCATTTCCCTGCCTAGTTAGCTGCTTGGCCTGAGGTGTCCCAGTACTGGTGCCTGTAGGCTACTGGGTGGGTGTGGGGCTGTGTCCTGAGGCTAATAAACTGTAGGGAGAATCCACAGGGGCACCTGCCAGCACCAGTGTCCACACGGTTGAATGAGCTCCTCAAATGGTTCCTCTGTATATGATTCTTTGCTTTCCTGTTGCTGCCTTTAGAATTCTCTCTTTATCTTTACTTTTGCTATTTTAATTATGATTTATCTTGGTATGAGTCTATTTAGATTCATCTTGTTTGGAACCCTCTGTGCTTCCTATACCTGGATATCTGTTTCCTTCTTCAAGCTTGGGAAGTTTTCAGACACAATTTCATTAAATACATTTTTAACCCTCTTCTCTCTCTCTTTTCCTTCTGGGACATCTCTATCGTGAATGTTGGTATCTTTGACAGTATTCTAAAGATCCCCTGCTCTTTCAATTGAGACACATTTCTTTGATGTCTCATTTTGCTTATCTTTCTCTGTCTGTAACTAAGTGAAACAGTTACCTATCGCAATGTTCTTGTGTGAGAGAGTGTCCCGATGCAGTCTGTCTCCGCCCAGTGGCTTTGGTTGGAGAGCTGGATTTGACAAGAACACAAGTCATGTCTTCCTCAGGGTGTGCTGGCAGCTATCACCATGGTATGAGGTGGAGCTGGAGGTGGAGAGAGGCTAAGGCCAGAGCCAGGTGTGAGGCAGGGCTTCCCCTATGTTCAGTGGCCATCACAGTCTTATCAGTGATTAGGGTCAGTTCTCATGTTACTGGAGCACAAGTCCTGAAGGTTAAGTCTAAGCTGGCTCTGTTCCCTTTAAGTGTGTGCTCTTTCCCTCCCAGCTCCTGCACTCTTGCCCCAGAGAGCAGCAGTGCTGGTGCAAGAGGGGCTGGTGTGGGTGTTCAGCAGGGTTCAGGGCATGGGTTGCAGTGGTCTAGCTGCCATCAGAGATCCAGGCTGCCTCTGATGTGCCACCTGTCCAACTGCCAATAATGATTGCTCAGGCATCACTTAGAGTCTGAGCTACTTCAGCGTTTCATAGCTTAGCTTTTTCCTTGGTTGTGGCAGTCCTTGCTCCATTGTGGGGCTGTGACGCAGGGCAAACGGTGATGGAGCGCTCACTCAGCTCAGGCTGGGGTGCATGCCAGGGAGGTTGCAGGAAACCAGTTAGCCGCCAGTGTGGTTTCAATCTGCCCTCTCTGCTCTGCTTCAGGAGCAAGAAAGTGTTCATGCATTCCCTCTGAGAAGAGTCAAGGCTTCCCCTGCTCCCCTCATTAGCTCCACCAGCCCCCCACCCAGCCAAGGGGGCTCATCTTCCAGTTGTTGGACCCCAGGGCTGGGCACCCGATATGTGGCTCTAACTGCTCAGTCCCCAGGGAGGATCTCTGCCTGCATAATTGCCCTTTTCCTCTCGGTTCCTGATCTGATCGCTTCTCTTTCCTTCCTATCCCATTCCGTGTGTACCTTTCATACAGGAGTCTTTCTGCCAGTTTCCAGTGAGAACTGCTCCACACGTGGATGTATTTTTGATCTGCTTGTAGGGGGAACTAAGCTCTGTGTCCTCCGAATCTGTCATCTTGATCCCCTTCCCCCTGATCTCCTTGATTGGATGACGTGGTCCTCAGATTAGAGCCCAGCGGTGTTCCTCTTTAATTCTTTTCACAACACAGGCACCAAGGAAATACATCATAGAAAGATGTAATCTCAGGCTTCTAAAGACATTAGAATTGTCAGCTGGTCCACCCCCCACAGCAAGGACCCCTCCTGACGGCAGCCCCCAGAGGAGGGTGCTCAGCATCTGCTTGAATGCAGGTCCTGAGGCAGACAGTCTGAGCATTTCTTACTTCTTTAGTTTTTCAATCAACAGTTTTCTCACTAGAAGTACTATCTATTCATTGTGGTTTTGAAAATATAGACACGCATTAAAAGAAAATCTTTAAAGGTGAAGTGCAGGCTGGATATGAGTTGCACGTCAGCCTCGTTAATGCTGAGCACTGCTGCTGACAGGCAGTGTGTATTGAAGCTAACGGCAAATCAGGAATTTCCAGTTCTTAGAGGGTATTTAGCTCTCATTCATTTGCAGCTGAAGTGTTTTTCTTCTTTATTATAATATTTCCAGCCCAGCATGCTGTCCTTAATGTTGTTTGGAGAGGCAGTTGCTTGACTGGCACTATGCACACTAATTGTCATTTGAAAAATACACTTAAAAAACCATGGTAAAGTACATATGATATAAAATTAACCTGAAGAATACACTTTTATTTTTATCTCTGAAAAAAAGAAAAAAAAACCTTCAAAACTTTCTATTATGTAGAAATAAGTTCTAATAAAATTGATTCATATCTTATATCTTTATGCACACACACAAATTTGTATCACATAAGTGCATTTTAGATTACTTTACAAACAACACTATGTCCCATCATTTTTTAAGTCAGTAAATATATTTCTATAATGAAATTTCTAATGGCTGTAATAAAATTCCATTCTATGGAGGTAAGTGCTTACTTAGCCTTCTAATTTGAACATGTGAGTTTTTTAAATAATGTTTTGACATTTAATTGCTACAATAATTAACACCTTCAAACGTATGTCTTTCCTCTATTTCTTATTGCCCAAGGATTAATTAGTCAGAATTAAATAAAAGCATTTTTAAGGGTTTGCTATGTATTGTCATTCTGCAGAAAATACACGCCAATTTATACCACCAGCAGGGGTTGATAAGATCTCTTTTTCCTCTGCGTGGCTGTGCTGGGCATTTAGTAAGTCTTTTAATCTTTGACAACATGATCGTTTATATATAGATGGTCCTCTAGTCTACATTTAATATTCCTGATTTGTTGTAAACCGAAATTCTATAATTATGCTATTTAACCATTGTCATTTCCTCTTTTGTGAATTGCCTACTTGTATATTTTCTCAATTGGGGTGCTCATATTGTCCTTACTAATTTGTAAGAACTCTTCATGGCTTCTATTATGTTAATACTTAAAATGTTTTTTCCATATCAAAATCATTAAAGCATTCACTTACACTCTCTCCTAGTTCATTTGTTTGCATTTAACTGTTCAGTCTATCAAAGATCTACTTTGCTGGGTATTATGAGAAAAGGCTCCAAATTTTCTTTCTCCAACCATTGTTTAGTTTCCCCAGTACCCCTATCGGCTGCTCCACCCTTTCCTTGCTGATTTGAAACTGCTCTTCTATCTCATACACTCATGTGCCTCTGGGCTTTTGTTCTGTTTCCTCTACCAATCCCTCCTTTCTGGTGTCCATTCCACACCATATTAATTTTTGTGGCTTTTAAAAAAATATATATGGCAGTAAAAATCTCTTATTATTTTACTTGGTTCCTCAAAATAATGTATCTCTCTTCCTGCACATTAAAAAAAAATTTTTCATTTTGGTGAGGAGGGGAGAAGGTAATTAGGTTCATTTATTTTTAGAGGAGGTACTGGGGATTGAACCCAGGATCTTGTGCTTGCTAAGCATGTGCTCTACCACTTGAGCAATACCCTCCCCCACCTGCATAATTTCTTAAGAAGGAAGTCAGGGGAAGGTTTCAGTTATTTCTAGCCAGAATTGCAGCTTCCCAGAAGATGTCAGGTGATTAATTCACTGGCCCCTCCCAGCATTGATTCTCATGATAAAGTTTAGTGGTGGATGTTGCTTACATGCCCAGGGCCTTATGCCCCCATTTCAGATTGTTTCTTGATCAGCTCTCTCAGGCAAAGAGAAAGATCCTATAGAGGATGTGCTGCCAGAAATGGTCCCAGAGTTTGGAAAAGCTCTAACAAGAACTTATATGTCAACACTGGACTCTAGCAGAAAGAAGCTAAACCCCCTCGCCCACACCTCTCCTCCTTCCAGTCTGCTTAGGGGCAGGGATGTGGGAGGAGCAGGTGGCTAATAATCCTGCCTAACATTTTTATTTGGTTGATATGTTAAAGAAAAAACAAGCCACAGTGACAAAGCTTGTGCAGGCTCCGTGATTCTGCGAGAGGAGGGCAAAGGAGGTGGTGGTTGGTTTGGCTAAGGACCTTGTTGTGTTTTGGGACAAGAAGTGTTAGACCAGAAGCTGAATTTAGGTTGGGGTGAAAAATGTTAAATTGGTATCTGTGAGGAAGAAAAATACTGGTAACAAGAAGGAGTGAGAAAAATAAGAGATTAAGCAAGAGGGGCAGAGACAGAGACAGAGAGAGACTGGGACCACTTGTTGGTAGCACAGACTCATGAAAGGACACAGCCAGCAGGAAATTTCCCGTGGTGAGGACTGCTCGGTGTATTGCAAGGTGTGGTGGTACCTGAGGGTAAAGTTAAGAAACTACCATCCTGTCCTATGCTGAAATTCTCTGATTTCTCTAACCACTCCCCAAATCTGTAAAAGTAAAAAAGGATGCCACACTCAACAAGTCTGTGTCAGTGGGGCTCTGAGGATGTGAATGAGGAGGACTGAGTAAGAGTGGAGTCAAGTGGGCTGGCCAGAGACAGTGGTGGCCACAAAGTTTCCATTACCTTGCATTGGGTAGGAGATGTGGTGGAGAGGAAGTCCCTGTCTCAGGAAACAGGAAGGTGGAGACAGAGCCCCTGAATCTGTACTATGCCCCCTGGTCAATCTTCCCAGTCTGGCAGGTGACATCAAATCATGTAGATATTCCTGGAATCCCCATGGTAGTTCTGGAAATGCCAGCCAGCCACAGGGCACAGAAAACTGACATCTGAACAGATATTGCCAACAGGTGGCGCCAAACTGCAGCTGGCACGTAGACCTTTCAGTATTTCATTTAGGTGACTGGTGTTTCAGTAACCCGTCAATAAAACAGCATGCATTTCAAATGCTTGAATTAATTGTACAGTGCACACCCCACCTCCCAATCCCTTACTATGCCATGATGTCATTTTCCACTATGTCACTTTGCCAATGTGGCATGGGCTTTGCAAACCTCCTCAGATACTTACAACCCCATTGAGAATAAGACTGCATTTTATCTGTGATTTGTTTTCTCTGAGTGTCAGTGGACACTGATAAATGTTTTGCTAATATAACTCACCCACCTTCAACCTCTCTAGATAGTTCTTAACTACGTGTGATGCTCGCCTTGAGGTTGGCGTAACTGTAGTGAAATAATCCTTGCTGTATGAGCAACCAGGGACAGATCAGGGATGCGCTTCCGCCTTGGCTGCGGCAGCCTGTGATTATCACGGAGCCAACGAGGACTTGGATATGTGCAGCAGACCTGGAGCTTGTATGCTAGCATTCTGTGAAGCATTTAAAATACTGTTATTTCTGGTGGGGTTTGTTTGGAACTGTTTTGATTGGTGCAAATTGGCATAAGTCAGTAAACATTTCCTGATATAATTCAATTGCCCAAAAATGTGGGTGTTGGTTGTTTTTCTACTCTGGTCCCTGGCATCTGAAAAACAATCCTAGTCATGGTGGCCTGTGGCCAACAATCATTCATGTCCCCAGGTCTGGTCTAAGTGCCCCCGACTCACAGCTCTCAGGCTGAGTGCCCACTTGCCTTGCTATGGCCTGAAAGTACTTCTTCTCCACGAGGCAAATCTTGGCACAATAACTAACAAATGGCCAGGTAGTGGCCATTTTTCTTTTCTTTTGATAAAGTCTCCTGATGAAATTTACTTTATCAAATTAGGTACCACATAAACAGCCACTGTTGAAGGCTTGTAGAAGATGCAGAAATCTCACATTTTCTATGTACAATAGTTTCATTGTAAAGGTGTTTCTGGAAAGTGGATCTGACTTCGTCTCACTACTTCTGGGGCTTGGGGTAAGAGACAAATATCACTAATCCCATTTTAAATTGAAAAATTAAGGTACAGGGAAGGTAATTACTTTGTTCAAGTCACTCAGGGTTGACATGGGAATAGAAAACAGATCTGCCCCTTTCTTTTTTCAGCCCTTTGCATTTCTATTCTTTCTGCTTAGATGAGCTTGAAAGAAGAATGGATAAATGTCACTGAGAGCAGGGAACATGCAGTTTTCAAGAATGAGCACATACATTGAGCATAAACATTATTCACAGCATTTCATAATGCAGGTAATTGATTGAAAAATAGCATAGCTTAAAACATCAGGCACAGAATTCAGTTCTGTCTGTGTGGGTGACTTGGAATGTGGCCAAATCTTGGATTCCAGTTTATATCTGGATTCATTTTCATATTTCCAAAACCTTTTCCTGTCTTGAACCCTGAACCCATAGAAACTAATGGTTGGCTGAACTGTGGGAAAGACAAATGCCTTACATTCAGTTCCTCAGCCAAAGTTTCTCAGCATAGACAATAGACCATTATGCTGTGAGCCACATGGGCTGCCAGTCTAAAGTTTCCATGAACAAACTGAACAATGCAATTTGTGTGTCTCATAAGAAATTATCAAGGAGACTACATTAATCAATGTGAAGTCTGCTGCGAGTCATATACGAGAGGACAAATATTTTTAATGAGGGAGCGTTGGCAGATTTTCATACCTCCCCAAGTTAGCCAAAGAGAACTTAGTAATTCCTGGACCATCTTTTAGGCAATCTACTCCTCTTACAAAAAAAAAAAAAAAAGAGTCTTTTTTGCTAGAGGAAAGCTAAGCTGTCTCTACAACAAAGACAGAAAGTCCATGTGGACTGGATGTAGAAAGGTGTTGGCTGGGGAAGGTTATGAGGGAAGCAGTGAAGAGATATGACTAGGAGGTAAGCAAAGGCAGATGACTTTTTGGTGGTTACTGTTGTGCACAATTGTTTTGGGTACTTTTTCAAAATGGAGCTGCTGTTTTATCACTTTGCCCATTAAACTAGGCTTCCTGAACTCGACTCTACTTAGGTGCTGAATTCTGTAGATTTTGGCTTTCTTAAAGTTGCATGTATGTTACATGCAGAGTCACCTCTTCAGGTTGGAGGCCAGCCCTGTGTTGAGGCAGCACCTTCAGTTATTGGGGAGGAGCATACAAAAGGAGCTATATAGTTGCTGCTGGGCCCCATTTCATTCAGACACCTTAATTGTTAATGACCCCCCTGCTTTGTGCTAGAATCTGAGGACATAGTGATGAATAAAAAGACCTGGTCTCTGCCCTTTAAGAAGCTTAAAACATAGTGGGCAAGATAGGTTATAAACAAATATAACAAGAAATAAATATAAAATCATCAGTGTGTTATGTGCATAAAGCCACCAAACGGAGGTGGTGTAGAGAATATCAGGGGCTCACACTCAAAGGACCCTCTGATGAGATGACCTAAAGGGCAAAGTGGTCATATTTGGTGCAGGATGGATGGTCCATACAGAGACAAGAGGAGGCAGAAGACCTTGAGGTCCAAATGATCTGGGTACCCTGGACGAGTCAAGATAAGGCTTTTGTAGCCAGAGTGGAAGGACTGAAGGCCATGAAATACGGCAGGGGCCACAGTCTGTAGGGCACTGTGGGCCATGCTCTTGGGAGCCACCGAATGGGTTAAGCAAGATAAGATGATTCACTTTTTTTTTCCTTATCCAGGATTAATTTAAATTTTTAAAAATTTATTTTGTTATTTTTTTTAATTGAAGTATAGTCCATTACAGTGTGTCAATTTCAGGTATACAGCATAATGTCCCAGTCATGTGTGTATATATATATATGCACACACACATACATTTATTTTCACATTCTTTTTCATTAAAGGTTATTAAAAGTTATTGAATACAGTTCCCAGAGCTACACAGAAGAAATTTGTTTTTTATTGATTTATATTTATAGTGGTTATCATTTGCAAATCTCAGACTCCCAAAGTTACAGGATTAATTTAATTTTAAAAACAAATACGGGGGGAGGATATAGCTCGGTGGTAGAACATGTACTTAACATGCACAAGGTTCTGGGTTCAATCCCCAGTATCTCCATTAAAACAAACAGACAAACAAACAACAAATAAATAACCTAATTAACTCCCCCCACCACAAAATATTAAAAAATAAATAAAATAAATAAAAACAAATACAGGCTATAGCCTCACTCTTCTTTGCCTGATTGGACAGTCAGTCTGTGGTGTCACTGTCAGGTAAAAACATACACCTTTATGACTTGGTTGTCCCAAGTTTTATTTTTAAAAAATTCACAGACAGGAAAGAAATAATATGAAAACAGTTCAAGAAATGCACTAATGGGCAAAAGTACATGGGGAAAGAGGAACACATAGTTTTTGACTTAACTAAAGAAACTGAGAGGGGAATTTTTTAAGAAAATGTGCATCCGGGGAAGTTAGATGTGCAAATTTTAGAGTAGGAATTTATATGACTTGAATCATTTCCTGAATAAAAATGACCTTTTGCAATATTCAGACTTCACGGCTACTTCACTTGGCTCTATTTCTTAAACACTATAGCCTTTAGTTAAATGAGCCAGAAAAACTAGGGGACACAACATTGAAAGAAAAATAACCACACACATTCTCTTTTCTTGTCTACTTAAATCTTTGTTACTAGGAAATTCCTGAAGAAAATTTAAATTTGAGTCTGGCTTTGCTGATTCAAGTCTCCCAGTGGCTTATTTAGAAAACACCTTCTGTTTGGGCTAATAGCATTGTTGATGGCACTTATTATAGAAGTAGAGTCAAACAAAGTCTGTGTCTCAAAACCAGTGTGAAATTATTCTCAGGGTTGAGAGGAAGAAAAGGGGCGTCTAAAATCACTAGAAGTTCAGACATTGTCTAGGACCCTTATCCTTCCGGGTCCACACGTCCTTCAGGGTCTTCATCATTTTAAATGTTCTCATTTCCCACAGTTGCATGATACTGGCTTCTGATAGAGAACCAATCACCCAAGATGCATTGGGATTCTAGAAGAAATCAGATATCTTGGAAAGTGTTACCACCGTGATTAAACAACTCTGGTGGCCCATCTTCTGCATCTTCTGGGGATTGTTCCTCTCCAGTTTTACTTACTTTCCAGGTGTTCAGTCTGTGATCGGTACCCCTGGAAGCCAAACTAGTCTCATTGTGAGGCAACTGTTGAACCTGGACTATTTCAGCCGTATGTGATTCAAAGGAATGCAACTTAAAAAATATTTTACTGAGTTATAGTCAGTTTAGTGTTGTGTCCATTTCTGGTGCACAGCACAATTTTTTAGTCACACACGAATATACATGTATTCATTGTCACAGTCTTTTTCACCATGAGCTACTACAAGATCTTGAATATATTTCCTTGTGCTCTACAGTATAAACTTGTTTATCTATTCTATATATACCTGTCAGTATCTACAAATCTCAAACTCCCAGTCTGTCCCTTCCCACCCCCCTCCCCCCGGCAACTACAAATTTGTATTCTATGTCTGTGAGTCTGTTTCTGTTTTACATTTTCCCTCCCTCTCCTCCCCCTTCCCCCTCCCCCTTCTTCTTCTCCTTCTCCTTCTTTCTTCCTTCTTCCAGATTCCACATATGAGTGATATCATATGGTATTTTTCTTTCTCTTTCTGGATAACTTCACTTAGGATGACATTCTCCAGGGACATCCATGTTGCTGCAAATGGCATTATGTTGTCATTTTTAATGGCCGAATAGTATTCCATTGTATAAATATACCACAACGTCTTTATCCAGTCATCTGTCAATTGACATTTCAGTTGTTTCCATGTCTTGGCTATTGTAAATAGTGCTACAAATAACATTGCAGTGCTGGTGTCTTTTTGAAGTAGGGTTCGTTCTGGATACATGCCCAGGAGTGGGATTCCTGGGTCATATGGTAAGTCTATTTTTAGCCTTTTGACGAATCTCCATTCTGTTTTCCACAGTGGCTGCACCAAACTGCATTTCCACCAACAGTGTAGGAGGGTGCCGTTTTCTCCACACCCCCTCCAGCATTTAAAAAGGAATGCACGTAAGTGTCAGAGTCTCAGATCCCACAAGGCTGGTCAGCTGATCTTGTGGCAAGAATGAACTCACTATAGGATTGAAAGAAATGCGGCTCACTTCAGAAGTGTGAGCATCAACTGAATGGCTTGGTTTGGAAGTATCATTTGAATGCGTACCCAGGCTCATAAGCTTCTGATCATCAAGCACCTGACCCAACAAGAGACATGGAGCAGATGCCAGAAAATTTCTCCTACTACTGCTGTAATGCCCTGTAAAGATGGTCTTCATGTGCACAAGTTTTTCTTCCTTTGGAACGGCAGTGATATCCCATAGGCAGATGGTGTAGTCATTTTTTTTTCTTGATTTCTTGAAACTTTCATGTCATTTAAAAAAAGATCAGTTAAAGTCTAGCCCAAGGAAGGAGTCATTCCTGAGTTCTGCCAATGTTCTTAAAACCCTAGGACAATATAAACAACTAATATTATCTCAAAGAATGTTATCTACTTTCATAAGGTGTACAAGTTGTCACAGTTTCTACTATTTGTGTGCGTGTCTTCAATTATAATACTGAATCTATAGGTCTAAGCTTACAACAAGCAATATTTACATTTTTAATATTAGTTCCAATGAATTTATAAGTAGCAGGCATTTCTAATTTGTCAATCACAAATTTAATGGGTAGCCAGCACTCTCATGCCCTCCTCCTTTGTAATTGACACAGCAAAAAAAAAACAAAACAAATGTGGGGTGAGAGGTGAGCCATGTCCCAGGTCTTGGTTGAGCCCCTGGGACATGCCCCCACCAAGTGTGGGTACTTGGCTTCATGCAGGAAAGAATTCAGGAGCAAGTCACAGTTGAGTAAAGGTAGATTTATTTAGAGAGATACATACTACACGGAGTGTAGGCTGTTTCAGAAGGTGAGAGAAAGGCCACAAGGTGTGGGGGTTGAGTGCTCAGGTTAAAGTAAAAGTAGATACACACTCCATAGACAGAGTGCCAGCCATCTCCAAAGACAAGGGAGCAAGAGGCAGATGGCATAGTCATTTGAAGCACTAATCAAATGCCCACTGAGACTTGGGTTCTAAGAAAACCCATAGCCTCCTCCTGATGCCCACAGACACAAGTCTGGGTTGAACTCCCCAGAAGGGTCTGGTTTAGAAGAATGCTTTGTATAATCAAAACCAAGAACATTACTGGATAGAGTCTTCACTGCAATGATGCAAGGTTTCTGGGCATATGATGCACTCTGTTTACTTCTTCATGGTTGATCTTGATTCTTTTTCTAAATTCTCCTTTTTCAGTGTTGCAGTGTAAATCATCAAACTGAGCATCATTAGGGAGCTGCACACCGTCAATGACAAGTCAATGAAGACTGAACTTTTTCCCTTCTGGTCTAGTTACATCTGGAAGCCACTGCTGTTAGGCTGGGCCACTCCAAAGCATGGATTGCCACCAATTTGCAAAGAGAAAGGGTGGGCTTTTCCCATATTTCGTACTTTCATTCTTCTACTGTAGCATCAGGGGCTGCTTCTTTCTCTTCCATAAAGGGCAGACTGGGGGTGTCCAGGGTGAGCATTGCAGGAGGGGTAGGGAGGCTGTGGGTGAAATGATCCAGCTTTAATTTTGAGGTGAGGGTGGTATTAGACATCCAATCAGGGCCCACAGTGTTTGCCAGAGAAACAGCACCAATGGGATACATGTGATTACGTGTGTATGTCTAAAGAGAGGGATCTATTTTAAGGAATTGACTCTCATGGTCATGGGAATGGTGAGTCTGAAATCTTTAGAGCAAGCGGGCAGACTGGAAATGCAAGTAAAAGCTGATGTTACACTCTTGAGGCAGGGTTCCTTCCTCTCCAGGAAAACTTCCAGTGATAGAATAAAGCTCATTCATATTATGGGGTAGGGTGGGGATAATCTGCTTTAGTTCTACAAAATACCTTGTAGCAACATCTAAACTAGTGGTTTACTAGTGAACCATCACAGGCACAGTTTGATTGGGGAGAGATGGGCAAGTTGGGATATGACTGTAAGACAGAATGGGCAGGACCCGTAGATGGGAGTGGGTGTAGAGGGTGACGGATACCCCCAGGCAAGCCTCTGACTCAGTCCTGCTGTCTCCTTCCCTTGACAAGGGCTCTCAGGCCCCCACATTCATTGTGTTTAGAAAGGAACTGGGGCTTAGGGGAGAGGGCGTCGTGGTTAAAATGGTATTCCAACATGGTGATAATCCTGGTTAAACGTGGACCCAGGTTGAATACGGTGTCAGGAGTGCCTTTTGTTTAGTGACTAAACAGCCACTGTTACAGTATTACTGAGGCTAGAGAGACACATACTACTCACTGGTCTCAAAAAAACAAATAAATAGTAGTGACAACAGCCGCCACCACCACAACACTAGCTAACACTGATGCAGCGTTTGGTATATGCTGGGCACTGTCCTCACCGCTTGACATATATTGCTTCCTTCATGTCCACCAACAGTCATCTCTGGGTTACGGGTGATAAACTCAGGCACCAAGACTGCAAAGTACTTAAGTACCACGGCACTCGGCACAACTCTGGGGCTTCATTCACGGAGACGATTGTGTAAATAGCACCCCTTGGAGTTGGGCGATGAAGTTCACAACAGAGCTTAAGAAACTGATCCAAGACTTTCGTGTTGTGGAGATTAGCATTGCCTTGGGTGAAGAATGACAGAACTAGCCTTTTGCAGCAACACGGATAGACCTAGAGATGATCATACTAAGTGAAATAAGTCAGACGGAGAAAGACAAGTATCATATGATATCATTTATATGTGGAATCCCCCCAAAATGATACAAACAACTTATTTACAAAACAGAAAGGGGACTCAGACATAGAAAACAAACTTACGGTTACCAAAGGGGAAAGTTGGGGAGGGATAAATTTGGAGTTTGAGATTAGCAGATATTAACTACTATATATAAAATACATGAACAGCCAGGTCCTAATGTATAGCACAGGGGACTACATTCAGTATCTATGAAAAAGAATATATTATATATATATATATATATATATATATATAAAAACTGAATCACCATGCTGTACACCAGAAACTAACACAGCACTGTAAACCAACTATACATCAATAAAGAAAACTATATAGAAGGAAGGCCACATGTTTTACATATATATATATATATATTTAAAATAAATATATAAAAATATTTATATATATACACACATATAAAATTATTATATATTTGTTATAGAGAGTTTTTAAAAATAAGAGTTTTATTTTACAATCTTTTTAGATTTAAAGTGAAAAGTTGCAAAAATAATACAGAGAGTGCCTGTATACTTCATGGACAATTTCCCCTACTATTAATATCTTATTAGTATGGTACATTTGTCCCAATTAATGAACCAATGTTAATACATTATTATTAACCAAAGTACAAGACTTTGCTTGTTTACGATGCCCTCAAAAGCTTTGAGTGTGTCCTGGTCAGGTATTGTGTAGAGTGTCCCTTAGCTGGGATTTGTCTGATGTTTTTTTCTTATGATTAGTCGGGGGAGATGGGTTTTGGGGAGGAAAATCGCAGAAGTAAAGTGTCATTCTCATCACACTCTATCAAGGGTACCTGCCATCAATATGACTTAGCACTGTTGGTGTTGACTTAGATCACTTGACTAGGGTGGAGTTGGTCAGGTTTATCTACTATGAAGTTACTCTTCTCCCATCCCAGCCCTTTATATACTGTATTTTTTGGAAGAAAGTCACTATGCCCAGACCATGCTTAACAAGTAGAGGGTTATGCTCCCTTCCTTGAAAATGAAGTATCTGCATAAATTATTTAGGATTCTTCTGCATGGAATGATATGAGACACATTAGTGTATTTGTCTAATCTCTTTCACTTACTTTTTTATTCAGTCCTCTGTGTCAATATGGATTCACATATATTTAGTATATATTTTGGGTTATTGTCCAATACTATTTTTTTTTGCCTTAATTGCTCCAGCTTTGGCTATTGGGAGCTCTTACAATTGCCTCCAGTCTCTCTTGACATACCTCCAACATTGTGTATGTGTGTGTGTGTTTGTATGTGTGTTCTGAGCACTTTCTTCCTTTCCGGAAATACAAGACGCTCCAAGCTCATCTTTGTATACTCATTGGCCCCGGTCCTCAAATCAGCCATTTCCCCAGGCAGCTCTGGTTCCTGCTGTTGGAGAATGGTATTAGAAACCACGACTTAATCCTCACAACCACCAGAGGAGACAGAGGCTGCTTCCACTTTATCTCCAGTTTGCAGGTGAGAAAGCTGAGACACAGAAAGCTAAATACTTAGGCATGGCTGTGCACTTGCTGAGTGGAGTGGAGGTCCAGGTGAGGTCCCAGGTCTCTTGATTCCATAGGGATCACAATTTTCCCCTCCACTACAGGCACCAGCAAACTACCACTCCCAGGTAAAATCGCTCACCGCCTGTTTTCAAATGGCTTGTGACTTAAGATTGATTTTTCCATTTTTAAATGGTTGAAGAAATCAAAAGAAGAACATTATTTCATGGCATGTAAAGATTATATGAAAGTCAAGATGGAGCACAAGGGATTTTTAGGACAATGAAATTATTCTGTATGATACTACAGTGGTGGCTACGTTTCATTCTGCATTTGTCAAATCCCACAGAATGTACAACATCAAGAGTGAACCCTAATGTAAACTATGGACTTTGGTTGATAACAATGTGCCCATGTTGGTTCATTGATTGTACCAAAGACGCCCCACTGATGAGGGACGGTGAGGGTAGGGGAGTATGTATGTGTGGGTGGGGAGGGCTATGTGTGAACTCCCTGTATTTTCTGCTCAGTTCTGCTGTGAACCTGAAACTGCTCTAAAAAAAATTGTTTATTTAAGAAATTTTAAAAAAATTTAAAAAGTATGTCAGTTGTATGCAGCATAGGACTTTTTTTTTTTAAGATTATATGAAATTCAAATGTCATTGTCCATAAATAACATTTTCTTGGAACACAGCCATACCCATTCATTTAAGTATTGTCAGTAGCTGCTTTCCATGCTTCAGTGGCTGGGGACAATAGTTGTGACAGAGACCATAGGGCCTGCAAAACTGAAAATATTTACTACTTGGCCTGTTAAAATGTGCCCACTTCTGTTCCATTGTACTGCAAAGAGAAGAGGCTGAGTTACAACTCCTACAGAGGAAAGTAGTGCAGACCAACACCACACCTACACTGGTCTTATTAATGCCATGGTGATGCTCTCCCTTCTGGCACCAACCCAACTGCTACCCTTCTTCAAGTCCCAGCTCTGGCTGCTGGGAGCTTCTCTGGACCTGTCTGGTCTCCATAATCCCTCCTGTTCCTCTGATCTCCCAGACCTCTTAACATCTACTTAGATTTTGATTACTTGATGCCTTGTACGGTTCTGCATTTCACACACATTAGTGTTGTATTCCAAGTTAGCTGCAAGTTCTTTGAAAGCAAGGACCATGGGTATTTTTCTTTTCCTTATGTTATCAACCACAGATTAAGTTTTCTACTAACTCAGCTCTAATTGATACTAAATGACCTCCCTGTTTAGGCTTCCAACTGACTATCAGATTAAGCATAAACTCTTTAACATGACACTTAAAGCTCTTGTACTATCATCTTCAACCCCCATTCTTACTAGTTAACTGGTGCCCAGATTAGTGCTTAGAACATAGTAGCTGCTCAGGAAATGGACTTTTCTGCCCTCCCTTACTTTGCTTTCTCTTATACTCTTACGACATTGGAAAACAACTGGCAACAGTTCTGGATTTGACAATGATGAGGTTAATCATAAACAATTTCAGTGTCAGGATGGGGACAAAATTGAGTCAAGGATGCAGGGCAGGATTAGAGATCTGAGGCCACAGGAAGGTAGCTGATAACATCAGTAAAAAAATGCTGAAAGATTGCCTAGTAGCGTGAATTAATGTGGCCACGATTAGCCTGGCTTCCTGGCTTTTGCTAGCATTCCTGAGAGATCTGGGTGTAAGAGGGGAGAAAATATAAAGAGAAGATATAAGGTGAGACAGCTGAGGTTGGGGATGGGTGATGGAAACCACAGAAAACCCTGGGAACAAGCCCTGGGTAAACACACGCATTGAGATACCCTTGATTTAACACCAACTGTAGTCCAGAAGATTACCACGTGTTATCCTGTTTAACCAACTCTGGTAAAATTGGGTTTCATCACCTCAACTTTGCAATTTAATTTGAGGTTCAAAGATGTTCACTGAGTGATGTGGTTTGAGTTAGGATTTTAATCCTGATCTTTATTTCTTATACCACTCTATCATTGTGCCTTCATACTATAGAAATGGTGTCCCATTTGATGTCCCAAGTGGCCCCAGGGTACCACAGAGAAAAGGATAAATGTAGAATTGAAGGGTTAAGTAGATTTTGTAGTGCCCTCATTTCTATCAAATCACATATCCTTCCTCATTGTGATCCTTACGTGGTATACGTGTAACCCCTCTTGGTCCACCCAGTCACATGAGTGGTGCTGGTTCTCTGCTGAATCCGTGGCAAGCAGAGTCCTGAGGATACCAGCGTCCACATGGGGGGAACATGGGCTGATGGACGGCACAGGCCACTCCTGCATTTCCCTTCTCTCCAGTACAAGAAAATCAGGAGTGGGAAGGGGACCAGCAAAGGACTGACCTCAAGACTCCTTTGTTCTTCACCGTGACTCTCCAAGAAAGACCTCTGTTAGGGACTGAATGTTTGCGTTCCCCAAATTGACCTGCTGAAATTCTAACCCCCTAAATGGGATGGTATCAGGAGGTGGGGGCCTTTGGGAGGTAATTAGGTCATGAGAATGGAGCCTTATGATGACAGTAATGCTCTTATAAGAGCAGAGAAATGGGGGAAGGGTGTAGCCCAAGTGGCAGAGCGCATGCTTAGCATACACAAGGTCAAGGGTTCAATCCCCAGTACCTCCTCTAAAAATAAATAAATAAACCTAACTACCCCTCCACACACAATAAAGACTAGAGAAATGATATCTCTGTCTCCACCACTGAGGATACAGCAAGAAGACGTCCTTCTGCAAACCAGGAAGAGGGTTCTCACCAGGAATAGGATGGACCAGCATCTTGGACTTGCCAGCCTTCAGAACTGTGAGAAACAAATGTCCGTTGTGTTAGCCAGCCAGCCTCTGGCACTTTGTTATAGCTGCCCAAAGTAAGGCAACCCTAGTGTACGCTGGGCTCTCTCAGTACAGTCCTCTAGTGAAAACCTGTTTTGGTGCCAACTCGATGATAGCAACAAGTATTTTTGAAGCTAAGAATACAGTTTCCTGGGTCTAGAAGCAGAAAGACCAAAGGTTTTCCCATCATATTGAAACCCATTTGTTGTCTTCCTTCTTCACGGAAGCTATTCTCGAACAGAATGTTAAAGAAAAAAAATCACCAGGGGCCTATTTTTAAAATACTGATGCCTGAATCCTACTCTGTAGAGATTCTGAGGTTAGGTCTGGAAACATGAATTTTAACCAGTGCCTCAGTGATTCTGAGGCAGGTGGATCCTCCTATATGTTTAAAAAAGAAAAAAAACAACAGTGCTCTGAGAGGGAATCCAAATTCGCCAGCTTTAAACCATTGCAATCCTTAATGGCATTTAGGGCACGCACCCAAGTCCCTTCCTAGAGACAGATTCACTAGTGAACTTTGCTGTGGTTTGAAAGAAAGCGGGTGTCTGTGGTGTTCACAGGTGCCTCAGGGGGTGGCTGGCTGGGCCAGGCAATGAGAGACCCTCTCAGGGCATTTTCCTTAGGGAGTTTTCTCCAGCTCAGGGGCTGGCCTCAGTCTTTGAGCCCCAGAACCCCCATCTGTCAGCACGCACAGCCTCACAGGCACAGCCGCGCTGACCACACTGTCAGGAATCTGATTTGTGAACCATTTTAATGGAGAAATATGACCGCTGAGTAAACTGGATGTTGGTGCCTGCCAGATCAAGAGACTGCAGATCATGTAACCAGATTCAGCACCAGGGGGGCTGGCTGGCTGACTACGGGGCCTCCCGGACTCTGAGAGACTAAACGGCAGGGGCACCCCCGTCCACAGTGAGGATCTGCTTGCCAGGGGGATGGACACCTCTCCTTCTGAGGGGACACTTGTCCTCACACAGTGCCTGGCACACAGTTAGTGTCCTGAAGATGGCTTAGCAGGGTGAGGCCAGCTTCAGGACTCTTTTGTTCAAATCCTCAAGATCTATGGTTCCCAGATTTCTGCATTTCATAGAAAAAATTAAACAAAATTTGGGGACTGCTGTAGTCTCTTACTGTGCCAAGAAAGGACATTAAAAATGAACTGGAGCTAAATTAAACTACTGACAATTGTCACCATCACTGCATTTGGGAAACTACATTTTAATAACAGAAAAGAAGGGTGGACTTAATTTCAGCATAAAAAGCAGACCTTTAATTGAAAAAAAACTCACTAAGCACAAGTACACAGACTGGGTGTTTGGAAACACCTGAGCATCTGGGTAATCTTTTTTTTTTTTCTTTTACTTTGCCTGTAGCCACCCTCCAGATGATCTATAATCACATTGATTTCTTTTCCACTTACAATCACAGTCCAGCCCCACCTCTGAGATCACCCTGATTGGAGTTTTAGGTGTTCCCAAGCTGGGCAGTGTCACTTTCACAGACAAGCTCCTGATACAAAGGCAGCTTTGACATTCTCTGTGTGGGAAGCCCCCAGTGAAAGTCTCAGAAGGTGACTTTATTTCCAAGAGGAGGAAACTGAGGAGCAGGTTGATGACTGGCTGATACTGGTCACCAGGGCTTGGAGCCTGCATCTTCCCTTCTGACGGAGGGGGTGTGACAAGGGGGCCACAAGTGATGTTGGTGTTGGCTGATAAGGCAGTAATTGGTTTGAGCCCGGTTACTAAATTGGACCAAGGCAGAAAAGATAAAGAAACAAGAGAGAATAAAGGGCATGGTTGTTGCTCACGGGTGAGGGTGCACCTTGGAGTTTTCCCTCCGTGGAGTCGGGTGGGTGCCCACTGGGGCTGGTCTGGGAGGAGGGAGCAGTCAACCTGTGCAGATGGCAGGCTGACACGAGGCTCCGCTGTCTGGAGACCAGTCACTGAGGACGCTAGGGGGATGGAGAAGGGACTTCTCTGCCACTTCCTTTTAATGGAATTCTGGGCAGATTCCTTTCCCACAGCCTCACATAGGAATGGCGGCCTCTCACCAAGAGACATATGGCCAAATAAAGAAGGTTCCCCAGACCCACCTGCAGGACCATTTCTGCTGTGCAGGGTGCAGTGCGTACAGAACACATTCTCCTCAGCTCATCTTCGAGGCCCTTTCCTACCCAAGGGCTTTGAAATAAGGGACACCTGCACCATCCCTCCAATTCTGGGTTTTGTCCAAACCAAAAACATGCCTTGGAATTATATAGCACGCATAGTGTCTGAGATAAACCACATATATTAGAATTTATACTATTAATTAGTGTCTTTAAAAAAAAAACACTTAATTGTGTTGTCCTATCATCTATCAACAGGAAAGAAACGTCGAAATATTTTCACACCTGGTGTGGCTGTGCTTGCGTGTTTCTGTTGAACGCCAGCCCAGCTCATCAGGAGAACCAAGCTTGTCTGCGAGGTGAGAAGTGAGCAACACAAGTGCTGGCTGGCACTGTTACAACTTGTTGCAAAGGAGAAAAATGGACAATGGGGGTTTTTGTCTTTTGGGTTCCCTGAAGCTCCAGCCTCTAGCAAGAGCCCCGTTGAGCTTGCTTTTAGACACAGGCATCCATCAGGGTGCGCGTGGGTGTACTCAGCCTTGTGGGGGAGGCAGAGCTCAAACTTCATGTCCCAGTGACACGCTCTGCATAATGTGACTGATTCTCCTGGGTGGACTGGCCCTGCAGCCTGTGTCAGTTTTGAGATGTCTTTTTGAATCATCACAATTCCCCAGCCTGGGGAAATAGGGATTTTTTTTTTTTTTTAAAACAGCTGCTGAGTAATGCACTGACAAAAAAAATGCCATGTGATTCAGGTTTCTCTTTTTTATTTATTAATTTTTTTCCAGATTTCTCTTTTAGAATGAGAAATAAAATGATTTCATTCACTTTATTCACTCATAACAAGCAATATTTTCAGGCAAGAAGGCGGCTTCAGACTGTAGCCTAGGTTAGGCTGCCCTCTGCCATACAGAGGCCAGGCCAGTTTGGGGTGTGTGTGCATGAGGGTTAGCCTTCTTGCATGAGAATAAAATGTTTTAGCACTGATAGAGCCGGGAAGAATCTCCCTGTGCAGTATGAGTAGGTGACCAACTTGACTTGGTATGCCTGGGATTTAAAACAAAAAGTCCTGCATTCAGGGAAAACCCCTGAGTTCCTGGCAAAGCAGTGTGGTTGTTCACCCAGATGTGGGGTTGCTGTGAGCCTGCTCCTTTTCCCAGCTGCCCCTTGTTTCACTGGCCTAAGATACGGCTGATTATATACTATTTAAGATTCATTCCTTTGAGTCAAAGCATTGTCCCATATTAAAATGCAGGCATTTTTTAGAGGGGTGGCCCATTAGACCATTATAGTTGGAAGCAGCATTCAGCACCGCTGATCACTCCCTTCTCTTGAAACAACTGTCTTCTCCCTCAGGGAAGTGCAAATTAAGACCACAGCAAGATAGTATTTTTCATTTACTATCTAGGCAAGAACTAAAGAAGTCTGACAACACCAAGTGTTGGCGGGACGTGGGACAACAGGAACACTTATGTACTGCTGGTGGGTATGTAAGTTGTTACCCCTCCTTTAGAAAACAGTTATCACATAGATATTCTTTTATAAGGTTGAACATGTGCAAACCCAAGTTAATCTCACTTTAATATGTATTCCCTCGATATATGCCCTCTACCACTTGGGCCTCAGGAATCATACACAAGAATTTCATAGCAGGAAAAAACTGGAAATCACCTAAGTGATGACAAGTAAGAGAATGGATGAATGAATCATGAAGTACTTACACATGAGATAATATGCAGCAGTTAAACTAATAAAACACAGCTACATATAGGAACATAGATAAATCTTGGAAATAAAATGTTGAGCAAAAATGTTAAACTAATTATGAAAACAAAATGCAGCCATTTCTATAAAGGTGAAAATCAAGCAAAACTAAATAATCTACTGTTTAGGAATTCATACAGACTACCTATGAGAGAGAAGCAAAGATGGTTTCTATAGCTTAATAATATTCTAGTTCACAAGATGGGTGTTAGAGTCATGTATTATAAATTATTAATGTGTCTAGTTATTTACATATATGTTAATACATTCATTTGTAGAAATAAAAAATATAACGTATGTTTTAGGAAAATAAGAAGGTGGAAATAAATCAAAACATGTTTATAATCACAATAAACGTAAAGAGATTAATTCACTCACTAGAAGGCAGGGATGATAAGATTATATTTTAAACAACAACAATGATGAAATATCCAGCTAAATGCTCTTTATGAAAAAGACACAAAACATAATGACACAGAAAAATTGAAAGTAAAGGGACAGAAGAAGATATTACAAACAAGAGGTAACTATGTTAACATCAGACAAATAGACATTAAGGCAAAAATTAGGAACATCTAATATCCTAGTGTCCAGTATTAGGAATCAAGAGCCTCTATAAAATCACACAAAGTTATAACTTATTTGAACTGCATAACACAGCTTTACTAGGTATAAAGCAAAACCTAGCATAAGTACTAGGAGAAATGGATACATTCACAACCACAATGGGTGGGAGATTTTAACACATGTGAGTGGCAGCTACAGGTTTATGTGCCAGTCTGCCTCTGATATTCTGTCCCTCTTAATTTTTTATGTGGCTTTGAGCAAGTCTCTTCCTCTTGTTAGATCTCAGTCTCTCATTTCTGGAAAAAAAAAAGCGACTGGACCATATGTGTAGAAATTCCATGAAATACCCACAATCCTATGCTAGGCCATGTTTGGGAAAAGACCTTGTCATATTATGGATGATTCTGAGCCCAGTGGCAGCTGGTGCTCCCTGCTCAGCATGTCCCAGGAGAGTCTATTACCTGCTGTTTCCCCTGACAACGCCACCTTCCAACACCCCACCACCCCACCACCCCTCACCCCTCCATCTCAGGCAGCTTTATAAATACAGAAGTTTATAAACATCTTTGTCAGCTGAAGGGCTAAGAGAGAAAACTGCCTGGTGAATCCAGCTTCTGGAAGGTGCTCATCGGGTTTACCTCTTGAAGTCAATTTGAGTGAGGAAGGAAGGTCAAGCCAGTTCCACTGGGCGGCTAGCATTAATACAGGACAAATGCCCTGGAAACCTGGAAGGGGCCGTCTGTAAATGCAGCTTCCCTCCATGGCAATTCCAAGCGTAGCATAAAGGGACTAACCAGACAGTGCTGGTGAGAAAAGGGGCTGGTTTTGCTGGCCTTGGCCATCACTGGTGCAACACTGAGCCAGCAGCTGCTTGTCTCTGCATGTCTTTCTCATCTCTAAAGTGATGGGACTGGGTTCTAACCTCTAAGGGCCTCCCAGCTCTGGTAAAGACAGAAATCTAAGTCTGGACAAGATAACTCTTTTTTTTTAAATTGATTTTTTTTTTCACTCAGCGGGAACAGGGGAGGAGCATACTAGCATTCACCAAGTACCTACAAGGTTCCAGATGCTTTACAGAAGTAATTTCATGTCATTCTCACCACACACCTATTACTATTTTAGTTTTACTGCCGATAAATGAGGCTCAGGGAAGAAATACTTAAGACACTCGTATTTACTAGTATTTACAGGATTCAGGTCTTTTGACACCAGCGACTACTTTTTCTACTGCAACCAACCTACAGTGGCTAGTACATGTCCGTAAAGAGGTCAGATGGTTCTGCTGTGAATTTTAGTTCCTACAAGGTGGAACTCTTCCAGAAGGGGGTAAAAGGGAGAAGGGGTTTTGGTAAATGGTTGACACAAGACTACAAAAATCCACAAATATCTAATCATTGAAGTGGGAATAACACAAATACACAAACATCCTGGGTAAGGACTGCTTAAGAGGTGATACTGAGTTGGAACCTTATAGTCAACCGGTCAGCACGTGCACTCATTCATTCCTGCATCCATCTGTCAAATTCCTTCTGAGTATTTACTGTGGATTGGTTCTGGGATGCTGAGGGCGCAGCAATGAGCAACACAGACCCAGTCCTTGCTCTCCTTAGTCATGTTAAACTCTCAGTAGCTCAAGTCTGCTGAGAATTCAGTCAGTGGATAATGCATCACAATCTGGAGTGGACGTGCTGTGATGGGGGACCACATGTCATCATGGAAGCATGGGGCTGGTGCCTCCCCCCAGGCACGAGGGTTCAGGAGAGCCTTCCAGGAATGTAACCCATCGATGGTTTTGTCCTCTTCTTCTCCTTCAATCTCCCCATTTTTTCTCAGTCTCAGATCTGTGGTCATCTCTCTTTCCTCTGACAGTCAAACTCAAATCAATTAACTCAGATTGGAATGCTCATCCACATTTATTGCACTACACCTTCTGGAGAACCTGCATTTTAACCTGGGACTCTTGATATCAAATGAACCACTTCTCTACTGGTGTGACTGCTGTTATTAGAGCAGGACATCATTCCAGATTGGGGGTGAGAAGTGTTCCCCTAGATCACCCACGTAAGGCCTCTATACCCACAGCACAGAGGGAACAACACTGGCTCAGAGATGTCAGTTGTGATGATCATGAATGCAATACTTGATAAGTGAATTAGGAATGCAGTGTCCCTGTCCACATTCCATTTGACTTTTCAGTTGTTATCTCATTTGAATTGGGAGTAATGGATTTTGCATGCATTTGCAAGTTCCATGACCTTGAGAGGTTTTCTAAGCTCTCGGAACCTCAGTTTATATATCTGTAAAATGAGGATTATGTTATAGCCCTCCTCACAGGAGATCATGAGAAACAAATGAGATTATTCATTTAAAGTGCTTAACATAGTACATGGCTCTTATAAGAGCTTGACAAAAGTTTAATATCATTCAAAATAATAAGAATTTCAATTCTATTACCTTCCCTTTGCCTCCGTGTTATTATTTCTCTTTCCTATGGAGACCCTCTTCTTCTAGGCAAAATGTCCAAGGGCATTTTGGCTTGCTTTTCGATGTTCCACTCCAATATGCCCCAATCTACCATCTATGTCGACTTCCAACATCATGAAGGTAGCACAGAGATGCAACCAGAGCCCTGGCTGGGATGTATTCAGGGGGACTAAGGATCTTTTTTGGGTATCAGAAAAGCAAATAGTAACTCAAAGTGGTTTTCAAACTATGAATATTCTTGGCTTCATTTGTTCCTTTTCGGATAATCACGATGTGTGCAAAATGTTTAGTGCCATGACTTATCTCCTATACATTCTTAGTAAATGAGAGTTCTTTTTGTCTTTTTTGGTATTTCTTCCACTACCCTCCTTCTTTTTTACTTGTAACTAATCCTGAAGACTGTCAGAATTATAAAGGGGAAAATGTGACAAAATAATTCTAAAGTTCATGTAAAGTAAACATAGATATTGAATCATGCACCCACAAGCTCTCTGACAAATGTATTAAAGCATCAAAATCTTGTCAGTGCCTGAGGTCCCACCGATGTCAGAGAGCTCACACTTCACAAAGCAGCCTATACCATTGCTTCTCAGCAGTAATTATTCCCCAAATTGTCTTTACACGGATGCCCCATGACATGCTTTCCTGTCATTTCTATTCACTGGTCCTGATTTTGCTCTCTGGAGCAACCCAAAGTGAGTTCCACACCTCTTCTACGTGACAGCTTTTTACTCCCTTTCTTACATATGTCCTTTTCTGTCTCAACACATGGCCACTGCTGTAGTGTTGTCCAACACAGTTGAAGGGGGGTATTTTAATGTCTCATTAGCATATCTTTCTGTATCTAGTTTCTCTTCCAATTTACCTCCCCAACTCTTGCAAGAGTTCTTTCCCCTAAATTGGGTTATTTTCTACTGGTTAAAGTCAAATGTTCAATTTGGCACTAGAGCCAGGGCTGCCATCTGCCCTGTCCTTCCTGCCCTCCACTGCCGGTCCTGAGTTGTCCCCTGTCTGTCCTGCCTCATTTCTCACTGTACCTTTACACAGTGTTATTAGTAGTATCTCTAGTTACCATGGACAATTTGCTGCCCAGAATACTTTATGATTTTCTGCCTACTTGTTTTCACTTGTTCCACACTTATTTTTGTCTCTGGAAGCTTCCCTCATCTCCCCCTCTGTGTTCAAATGAGATGTATTTACATTTCAGAAGGCCAGGCTGTTTCTAGACCTCGTACATTTTTGTGTCACTATGGAGGAAATCACTTCTATCCATCCTCTGAGAGATTATTCTTTAGGGTGATAACCCAATCACAGCAATCTTTTGGAAAACTGATCTCATGGTGACCTTTGGGGTTATCTTTGAAAATGGAGAAACCACATTTCCTTTTTAAAATTTTAATTAATTAATTTTTATTGGTTTACAACATTATATAAGTTTCATGTGTACAGTATTTTATTTTGACTTCTGTATAAACTACAGCATGCTTACCACCAAAAGTTTCCATTCATCACCATATAATTGAATCCTTTTACCCATTTTGCTCTATCCCTCCCCATTCCCTTCTGGTAAAAACACTACTCTATTCTCTGTCTATGGGTTTGCTTTTGTTTGATTTGGTTTATTTATATATTTATTTATTTATTTTCTGTATATGAGTGAAATCATATGGCATCTGTATTTCTCTGTCTGACTTATTTCACTTAGCATAATACCTTCAGGGTTTATCCATGTTGTCTCAAATCGCAGGGTTTCATCTTTTTTTATGACTGAGTAGTATTCCTTTGTATATGTATATACCACGTCTTCTTTATTCACTTATCTGGCAATGGACACTAAGGTTGTTTCCATATCTTGGCTATTGTAAACAATGCTGTGATGAATATAGTGGGGTGTGTATGTATCTTTTCAAAGAAACTAGACCACTATCTTGCACTACACACAAAAATCAACTCAAAATTAATAGAAGACTTACATGTAAGAATGAAACCTTAAAACTCAGCAGAAAACATAGGCAGGCTACTCTTTGACATCAGTGTTAGCAATATTATTTTTTGTCTATATTTCCTTAGACAAGAGAAGCAAAAGCAAAAATAAACAAGAGTGACTACATCAAACTAAAAAACTTCTGCACAGCAAACCACCAACAAAATGAAATGAAAAGCTACCAAATGAGAGACAATAGTTGAAAATCATATATCCAGTAAGGGGTTAATATCCAAAATATATAAAGAACTCATATAAATCAATATTTTTTAAAAAAAGTGATTCAAAAATGGGCAGAGGACTTGAATAGACATTTTCCCAAATAAGATGTACAGATGGCCAACAGGCACATGGAAAGATGCTCAATATCACTAATCATCAGTGAAATGCAAATCATTAGAATGGGTATCGCCAAAAGGCAAGAAATTCCAACTGTTGAAGAAGATGTGGAGAAAAACCCTTGTGCACTGTTGGTGGGAATGTAAATTGGTGCAGCCACTATGGAAAACAGTATGAAGATTCCTCAAAAAAATAAAAATAGAATTACTGTATGATCCAGGAATCCCATTCCTGGGTGTACATCCAAAGAATATGAAAACTACTACATTTTTAATGCAGTTTTGTCACCTCAGACAGGTTATTGCATCACAAGGTGCAGAGCAGTTTATCAGAAGTTGGTTTATTTATTTATTCTTTTATTTATTTATTTATTTATTTATTTATTTTTACTGACTTACTGACTGACTGACTTACTTACTTACTTAATTGACATATATGGTTTACTTACTTATTGAAGTATTGTTGATTTAAAACATTATATTAGCTTCAGGTGTACAGCATAGTGATTGAATATTTTTGGAGTATTTTATACTCTATTATAAGTTATTATAAGATAATAGCTAGAATTCCTTGTGTTGTATAGTATATCCTTGTAGCTTGTCTATTTTATACATTGTAGTATGTATCTGTTAATCCCATACCCTTAATTTGTTCCTCCCCTCCTTTCTTCTCCCATTTGGTAATCACCAGTTTCTTTTCTATATTTTTGACAAAGTTTGGTTTTGAAGTAATTAAGCTGATCTGCCCACAGATCACAGCACCAGAGGAAGCAGTTACTCTTCATCTTGCAAAAAAAAAAAAGTTGCATGTCTGTTACTTATATTTCAAGATATTAAGATTTGGACAAAACTAATTCTTACTGAAATTCAAAATCAAAATGTGATTTGAACTTTTGAATTAAGTTGGTATAAATATTTATAGGAGGATAAAGCACATTTCAAATGGCTGGAACACTGAATGTCTTTTTTCTTTTAATGTGCTGAGGAAGAAAAATGCAGTGTACAGTCACTCCATGTGGAAGAAGGTTTAATCTCGCAAGGACACAGAGCACATGCATAAAAACCCAGTGCCACACACATACACATACACATACACGCATTATCTCTTCCCTTCATCATGTATCATCATTGGTAGGCTCAAACAGCTGTTCACTTGGACTTTTAATATTTGCACCATCACTGGTCCATTGGGCCAGTGATGGCTACATTTGGTAGTATTTCAAATTCAGGAAGCTGATGTGCTCTCTCGAGTCATTACTTGGTTTAGGCAGGAAAACTAGAAGGCAGAAGACCAGAGCTTCAATTCTGCCTCTCCTATCCACTAATCCTGTGAGCTTGTGTAAGAGTTTTGTTGTTTCAGACTCCCAGGCAGGGCTCACACACACAGTAGCATTCTCTACCTCTCAGGACAATTGTAAACACATACAGAAATAACTAATGTGAAAGTATGACCTTTAAGAATGTTGAAAAGAATGACACACAAGCACTGTTGTTGTTGTAATGATTACTTAACTCTGTTAGCTGACAGATTAGCACAAACACCCAGACGGGGAAAGTTGGGAGGACGGAGGCCATAGTCAGGGACCAGATGAGAAAATAAGGAAAAGGGCACGAGAATAAATGAATCCATCGGGAGGAGTCAGGGAAGGATTATCTTCACAAAGCCACCTGGGAAACTTCCATAATTCCAAGCCACATGGCAAACTGCCTGACAATGACAAGTCAATCAGTGCATCAATCCCTCTGTCTGTCACACTGCAGGTCCAGGCACAAATACAAAAGAGCCAGGCCTACCCTGGGGGAAATTACATTTGAGTAGAGAAACATGATCTAAACTCAGGAAACAGAATAATACTATATAATAAATGACGCAAAGTTGAATAAAGAGAAAGTAGTTAAGTGCTCCCAGCTCCAACTTACATGTGGGTAAGAGGGTGACTCTCTTGTGTCCTGTGCTATAGGGGCCCCAGTTAGGCCCTTCTATGACCAGGCCACCCCCATAAAGCAAGGAGTCTATGCCCTTCTTGGGGTCAGGAAGACATGTCCACAGTGACCCCTCTACCCTTGTCACCCTGGAATTCCCTACTTCCAGGGCCTGTGTGGGCCTCCTCCTTTGGGTCAGTCTCCCCAGGAGTGGACAATGCTGCTTGTGGTGCCTGTGGGTGGCCAAGGGGCAGCTGCTTATGGGGACTGGATGTGGAAAGAACGCAGATGCAGAGATCAGAGTGCCACATGTGTGAGACTCTGTCTCTGGGTAGGGGCAGAGGCAGTGGCGGGAAGGAAAGTGGGCCAGGCTGCAAGACCATGCCCTGCAAGACCATGCTCCTACAAAGAACTCCAAGGAGTAAAGTGTTCAAACTGGGCCTTCAGGTCAACATTAAGGTGTATGTTTTAAAGATAAGAGGATAAAGATCTTAATGAATGGCTTATTAGCTTCATTTAAACTTTAAAAAAATTAAAGTATAGTCAGTTACAATGTGCCAGTCTCTGGTGTACAGCATAAGTCACTGTCATACATATATATATATTCATTTTCATATTCCTTTTCATTAAAGGTTATTATAAGGTAATGAACATAGTCTCTGTGCTATACAGAAGAAATTTGTTTTTTATCTATTTTCATTTGCAGTACTTAACATTTGCAAATCTCAGATTCCTAAATTTATCCTCTCCCACCCTCTTTCCCCTGGAAACCATGAGATTGTTTATTATGTCTACAAGTCAGTTTCTGTTTTGTGGATGAGTTCATTAGTGTCTTCTTCTTCCTTTTTAAGATTTCACATATGAGTGACATCATATGGTATTTTTCTTTCTCTTTCTGGCTTATTTCACTTAGAATGATGATCTCCAGTTCCATCCATGTTGCTGCAAATGGCATTATTTTATTATTTTTATGGCTGAGTAGTATTCCATTCCATAAATATACCACAGCTTCTTTATCCAGTCATCTGTGGATGGACATTTAGGTTGCTTCCATGTCTTGACTATATTTAGACACGATGCCAAGACACACTCTTGTTTTTGGTAGGTCTGAGTGCTACAGTAGTTTGGAGACGGGAGAGACCGACATTTCGTAGCAGCCTCATCACCCCAGGCAGGTTGCTGTATCACAAGATGCAGAGAAGTTTGTTAGAAGCTGGTTTTGAAATTAATTACGTCTACAGATCACAGCACCAAAGGAAGTAGTTACTCTCTAATTTTGCAAATATTTGTTGCATGTTTATTACTTATAATGCAGGATACTAAGAATGTGAGGAAAGTAATTCATACTGCAATTAACAGCAAGCACCCAGAAGGACTTCCCCGGAAGAGGAGATTTGAATTTTGCCTTGAAGTATTTGTCCACACTGGGAAAGAATTCCAAGGCACATGAATAAGCAAAGCCCTGGAGGTAACAAAACCTGGCTAGAGTCAAATCATTATTGATTTCTTCCAGCCCCAGCCGCTCTATGTATTCCCTCATATGGCTAAATTCCCAACTTTTTCTTCACATTTTACTGAAGCCCCTCTTCCTCCATGGAGCCTTCCTGGATTTCTTCATTTCATCAAATCACCTCTCTTTTCTGCTTTAGTTGGAATACTTTATCTAAATCATCAGCATGCACAAGAATTTTTTAGAAAACCTACTGTACATAGACATTGCTAGTTGGCACTACCCAGTTTTTAATTGAGAGCTAATGCTTTTGGGAGTGTTATTTTTGGCTCCCTAAAACTAGAACTCCTGGGGATGAAAAGCCCTTCATTTAAACACAGAGTGACTATAAAACCAGTCTGTGGCAAGGTCATTCTGACAGTTCTATGTTGTCTGGGTTGAGGAGAGAGAAAGCAGAGCAATTATTGGTATTCTCACACTTTTTGATCAAAATTGCTTCTTGCAAGCAGAGGACATGTATCCTCTGGGAAATCTGAGGGCATAGCCCTAAGCTGTGCATGTCCAGCTCAGACATTTATGTGAAGCCTCTTGTTTTATCTTAAAAACTTCAACCAGACTGTCTATTCTATGCCACAATACATTTTTCCATCTGCTAAAGTAAAGTTTTAAATTATTAATCATGGAGTAAAGCCAATGCTCCTGGAATATTTATCATGCCAGTTATAAAGGCTAAATGATTCTCAGGGCCAAGCACAGAACTTGGCACATAGTAAACATTTAAAAACTGTTGAATGAATGAATGAATGAATGAATGAATGAGCCATGCTGAGGGGCCTCATATGCTCAGTCTGTCAGAGCAGGCAGGTAGCTAGATATGAGCAAAGAAGGGGGGACATGAGCAAGTGACAGAAAACCATACATCTTGTGAACAACCGGGGGGGGGGTCCTTGGACAGACCAAGAAAAAAAGGATCCTCTGGACTGATTAAAAAAACCGTACATTCTGGGTTGATACGTGTCCTGGAGGCAGAAGGGTGGGACAGGACATGAATCCCCACCATCCTAATGCAACCTTTTGTTCACCATGATCTCATCTAACTTCTCGATCAAGACTGAATAAGGATGAAAAATCCCTCCTCCCTACCTGGGAAGGTGGAGGTGGGATGAAGATCAGGAAATATGACCCCAAACCCCTCCCCACCAATGAATATTCTGCTCATTCATTTTTACACTCATATAACGAGCTTGCCGAGAAAACTCGGGGCAGCCACCCACTTGGATCTGCCCACTTGTTCTTTGAGTTTTTGGGTCTAACCTGCCCCTTAATAAATCCTTGCTTTGTTTTCTTAACCTCCGCATCTAGTCTCTGAAGTCTTTCTGTGACAAGACAAGAACCTCTGGACCCCAACAAGTCGATTGCATTATATTCCCAGGAGAAAGCATGACTGAGTCTGAGTAGGTGGGGATTAGGTCACTATTTCAATGATTCACTTGTCAAGTGTGAACAAGAATGTTGCCCGCCAAGTTAGTAAACATAGGATGTTCTGCCCATCAAGTGTTCAGTCCTTGTAGCCATCCAATTCAGTGCACCCTGAGGGCATTCAGGATGGAGAAAAACAGGATACTGGCCCGAGACAGTTACAGTGCATATCAAAGGAACAATTTCATTAAACCCACACCCTTCCATCTTGCCATAAAGAGAAAAGCACTACGTTCATTAACTTGAGATGGCTGGTTTTTCTTTATTTAGCAGTAATCTTTTGATGTTTGATTACCTGCTCTCTTTTGTTTTGTTTTTGTTTTCAAAAACTCCTATATATCCTGACTTCTTCTTTACCTGTTTGGACCAGTCCCTCAGAGCCATCTGAGAGGATGTTGTCCCAGGCTTACATCCTCAGTAATGCCCCAAATAAAACATAATTCCCAACTTTCAGGTTGTGCAATTCTTTTTGATTGATGTTTTTGGCAACCAATGAAGGGACTTAGAGCAGAAATGTCTCCTTCGCACGAACTGTATGAGGAGCCAGAGTCTTGCCCATCTGCTGCCCGGAAGAGTCCAGACAAATCTGAGTGTCTCTCCGGGTTCTTGGATCTCCCATTGTTGGTTAATGATCCTCAATTTTATTTGGCAGTTTATTGTAGTTACCTGGCTCCCCAGCTGAAAAATACTGGAAAATACCTTCCAGCTGAAAAATACTGGGGGAGCCCAGTGGAAAGACATAGGAGTCACTCAGCTGAGAGACACTGAATGGTCTGGACTGGGTGATTAGCTGAGAGTCTGAATAAATGAGGGGTGTCAGAAAGCCAGCCTCCAACTAACATACCAGACAGATTTAGGTATGTATAAAACTGACACCTACAAGTACTTAATTGTGAATTAAAGGAAGACTCGCCCTGAAAATGGCAGATGCTCCTTTATTGCATATGCAGTCAGTAGAGAAAGTCACTTGATAAAACGTCTTTTCAGAATTCTGGCCTTAAAGAAACAAGAGTCCTTCTATGGGGAACTTGTAGTTCTCTCACTGTTACTAGATGGCTGCAAAGAACAGTTATCATTCACAACACACATTTGACAAGGTTGAATGTTGAGAAAAGCTGTAGAAGTATAAATTCAAGTGAAAACTAACTAAAACCCTTGGGTAATGAAGCCCCATCAGTCCCAAACGAGTTCAAGCAGAGATCTGTGATTAAAGTCCCTTTTGTCCTAGTCAGCCCTCTCCCAGCTTTATCTCCAGGCTGTCACTGACTTCCCCATCCCTTGCCGTTTTAAACAAATAATTGGATGTCTGAGCACCTCCTTGCCTTTCCTAATCACTTCTCCCCTGCTGAGACCTGATCTTTTAAACCAAGTAGACTACTCACATGGAGGAACAGAAGCATTTCTGATACTGAAGGAGAAATAATAAAATGGCCACACTTAGGCTAACAAATTCTTGGCTTTATGCTTACTGCTTGCTTTTAGAATGGTCAGCAAACCTGACTGACTGGACACTGCTCCCAGCCCCAGGCCCATTGGTAAAGCTAAGGTTGCTAACTTTGCTTTTTTTTTTTTTCTACTTTGCTCTGACAATTAAAATTTATAGTCATGTTTTCTGAATTGTTTTTCAGGAAGAGAGTCACAGAATGGTAAACTCAGGAGAATTGCCAGCCCCTTCGGAGTTCCTCCGTGCCACCAGATGGGTCTAACCAGATAAAGAAGGTCCGGGCTGAATACCTTCCAAACCACCAGATAATCCCATGACACCAAAACGGACTCATCAAGATTTAGAAAGAGTTTTCACCAGAGACTCTTGCTGATCATTACCACCTTTATGTTCCCACATGCTTGTATATATAATCACTAAGCCCCAGTCTCAAGGTGGGTTCACAGTTTTGAAGGCACCAGCCTGCTGTGAGCCCCCTTTGCCCAGCAAAGCCATAAAGCTGCCTTTTTCCTTCTAAGACCCTGTCTCTGTGTTATTTGGCTCACCATGGTCTGTTGAAAATTTCATTATCCTGGTTTAATGACAGCCTTCTTTGTTTTTTCCTGGCACTGTGGACTTCCTATCTTTGTAGCTCCCACCACAGTACTTACATGTCCTTCACCTCTCTGGTTGACTCATAGACTTTAAGGGCATTGAGGCCATGCACGATGTCTTGGCCATTGATATATCTTCAGCATAACACCTGCCACAAAGTGAGCGTTCACAAATACTTGCTAAGTGAGTGAATGAAATGATAAATCATACTGTAACCATAGCTCTCCCCTTTAAAGAAGAATAAGACAAAAAAGAAAGTTCATGGGAACTAGAAAGTAATTTCAGGAGTCAAAGGAATGCTACTCCCATTCACTAAACATCCTTGGTGATCTTCCCATCAATGGTGCTGCAAGATCTACCCTATTTGTAATAATAATTAAATAAAACAACTTAAGAATTAGTGGCTGTCAGCATTCATTGGATGGTTATTAAGTACCAGACACTGTGCTAAGTGCTCACATGCACTGTTTCATCTAATCTTCACAATAACTCATGAAGTAGGTACTATTACTATTTCCAATTTTCAGATGAGAAAACTGAAGCCTGGAAAATTAGTGGAGTGACTTTCCCAAAATCACAAAGCTGATGAATGATGGCCCTGCTGTGGATTACTGTGGGAGTAAGCTCTTGGCCATCAATCATCATCCTTAATTCTGGAATTGTGCCTGAGAAATAAATGCCAGGCTCTCCTCAGCAATTAAAAGTAAAGGCATGTACGTATTTTCTGCCACATGGTTTGTTTGGCCAATGGCATATCAGCATATGTGGGACAAGCAGAGACTTGAAAAACACTAGCGCACTGGGACTTGTCCTCTCTTGCTGCTTCTGAAATCCAGGAGAAGAAGCCTGAGCCCTCCTGCTGGATGATGAGAAACACCGTCTCATTCACAAAGGTTCAGTCACTCTTCTCATCCTGGCTGACAATCTTCCAAGTGCCAGATATGTGAATAAGGATTCCTAGGTTTTCCAGCAGTCACATAACCTGAAGACATATGAGAGAGTCCAACAAACCAGACCAACCAACCAACTAACAAAATCATGACCTGCATGAATAGTTGTTACTTTAAACCACTGCATTTTGGAGTGGTTTGTGACTCAGCAGGAGCTAACTGATACACTATCCAACGTCACTCTCTTTTAAGTGTAGCCAAAGAGTACAAACTAAAATAGACTAAAAAAAAAAAAAAGGATTCATATCTAAAATATATCTTGGCATAAAAATTGACAGTGATGATTTGATTATGGGTAGATGTAATATTTTGATCCTGTTTGAATTTCCTAGGTCAACATTTAACTCTATAGGTATCTTGGAGTACATTTCAGGCTATCCATAAAAGAAGAGACCATTTTTGACTTCAAACAACAAAAGAGCAAACTTTGCAGAGCTTAAAAGGATACACAATATTCTGACAATCTATACCCAATCAAGCTGCCATTTCTATGAAAAGGAACTCTCAAATATGCAAGAAAGTACCAAAGAAACTACCAAAAGACATGCTCCAGGACAATGAGAGATGAGTCAAAATGGGGATTCAAAATCAGGAAGCCATAGAACTAATAAACTGGTGATATTTAGCAAAACAAAAGTACATAGAAATGACAGTAAATCACTGTTTATGAACTGTATTTATGAAATTGAATAAAAAACACTTTTAAAAGGGCAGATCTATATACATTGTTTCCAACCACTTGTAATTAGAAGATTTTTACACTCATAAAAATTACTGAGAAGCCTAGAGAGCTTTTGTTCATGTAGGTTCTATCTATCAATAGTTAACAACATTTAGAAATAAAAAACTGAGAAAATTTTAGTGATTGTTAAGTCATTTAAAAATGACAATAATATAAGGGCAAGGGGATAGCTCAGCGGCAGAGCACATGCTCAACATGCATGAGGTCCTGGGTTCAATCCCCAGTACCTCCATTAAAAAAAATAAATAAATATAATTACCTCCCCCTTCAAAAAAATAAATTAAATAAGTAATTTTTTTTTAATGACAATAACACATCTAGAGCTCAGATCTAGGTTTCAAATGCCATTCTCCAATAAAAGAAACCAGGACCCCTTAGGGAAACGGCTGATTATAGGTCTGGGGCAGAAAATACACAGGGTGAGCCTAGAGCATCTTGTATACCACAAAGTATGAAAATGCTCAAAGCACAGCACAAACGAAAATGAGAACAGTGTGTGTGAGAGAGAGAGAGAAAAGAAAGAAAGAAAAAAAGAAAGAACACCTCCATCTATCTTTGACTTAAAAAAAAAACTTTTCTGAATACCTACTGAGTATTTGGAAAAATACAGTGGTAAATTATTTTAAAAGTTGAGGATATGAAAGCACTATATATATCAGAGCTACTGGAATGGAGACAAAGTGGATCTAAGTGTTAGATGGTTTCACTATTTGAGAAATAAAAATAAGTGGATGAAGTATTCATCTCAGAAATTCAAAAAATGTACATTTAAACTTTTATAAAACCAGAAGGAAAAATAAAAATATGAGCAAAAGTTAATGAATGAAAATAGATAAATAATCTCTTTGGCAAGTATTTTGGAATAAAAATAAAAAAGAAATTTAAAAAATTAAAGATGGTATATAATTGTATATTATTAAATTAAAAGTCACTATAAAATATTTTTTCTTAAAAATGTACGTTAACAAATTGAAAAAAAATACTGTAGCAGTAATAGAATTAAACAATGTGTTATAGAGTCTTTCCATAAGACTCTAGGGCTAGCTGGTTTTATGGGTGAGTTCCCTTGCTAATTCCATTGCTGTTTCAGAAAACAAGATTAGTTTTCAATAAATTAAATTTAACTGTGAAACTGACACAGGAAAAATGGGGCACAAGAGGATGGCCTTGTCCCAAGTCTTGGCTGAGTCCCTGGGATGTGCCCCTCCAAGTGAGGTTCTTTGGGTTTAATGCAGAAAAGAATTCAGTCTTTTCAGCAAATGGTGTAGGGAAAACTGGACAGCAGCATCTAAATCAGTGAAACTAGAATACTCCCTTATACCATACATAAAAATAAACTCAAAATGGATCAAAGACTTAAACATAAGACAAGATACAATAAACCTCCTAAAAGAAAACATAGGCAAAACATTATCTGACATATATCTCAAAAATGTTCTCCTAGGGCAGTCTAACCAAGCAATAGAAATAAAAGCAAGAATAAACAAATGGGACTTAATTAAACTTACAAGCTTCTGCACAGCAAAGGAAACCATAAGTAAAACAAAACGACAACCTACAGGGTGGGAAAAAATTTTTGCAAACAATGAAACCGACAAAGGCTTCGTCTCCAGAATATATAAGCAGCTGATATGACGCAATAAGAAAAAAATGAACAACCCAATCCAAAAATGGGCAGAAGACCTAAACAAGCAATTCTCCAAGGAAGACATAAAAATGGCCAGTGAAAAAATGCTCAATATCATTAATTATCGAGAAATGCAAATCCAAACTACAATGAGATATCACCTCACACCAGTCAGAATGGCCATCATTCAAGAGTCCACAAATGACAAATGCTGGAGAGGCTGTGGAGAAAAGGGAACCCTCCTACACTGCTGGTGGGAATGCAGTTTGGTGCAGCCACTGTGGAAAACAGAATGGAGATTCCTCAAAAGACTAGGAATAGACTTACCGTATGACCCAGGAATTCCACTCCTGGGCATATATCCAGAAGGAGCCCTACTTCAAAATGACACCTGCACCCCAATGTTCATAACAGCACTATTTGCAATAGCCAAGACATGGAAACAGCCTAAATGTCCATCAACAGATGACTGGATAAAGAAGATTTGGTATATTTATATAATGAAATACTATTTAGCCATAAAAATGACAACATAATGCCATTTGCAGCAACATGGATGTCCCTGGAGAATGTCATTCTAAATGAAGTAAACCAGAAAGAGAGAGAAAGAAAAATACCATATAAGATTGCTTATATGTAGAATCTAAAAAAAATAAAAAGAAGAACATAAATACAAAACAGAAACAGACTCATAGACATAGAATACAAACTTGTGGTTGCCAAGGGGGTGAGGCATGTGAAGGGAAAGACTGGGATTTCAAAATTTGTAGATAATGACAGGTATATGCAGAATAGATAAGACAAGATTATACTGTATAGCACAGGGAAATATATACAAGATTTTGTGGTAGCTCACAGAGAAAAAAAAGTGACAATGAATATATGTATGTTCATGTATAACTGAAAAATTGTGCTCTACACTGGAATTTGACACAACATTGTAAAATGACTATAGCTCAATAAAATTTTTTTTGAATAAGAAAAGAATTCAAAAGTGAGCCATAGTTGAGTAAAAGTAGATTTATTTAGAGAGATGCACACTCCATAAACCAAGTGTAGGCCATCTCATAAGGTCAGAGAGACCACAAGGCGTGGGTGTGGGTGTTTAGTTTAAAGAAAAAGTAGATACATACTCCGTTGACAGAGTGTGAGCCATCTCAGAAGGCAAGAAAAAGTGACAGAGGGTCCTAGGAAATACACATTTCATAGGCAGAATGTGGACCATTTTTCTCAAGGAAGAGTGGTAGCATCCAAGCATGGGATCAGCTAGAAAAATGAGATGGACCAGGAGATGCAAGGGCTATTAGTTTTTATGGGCTTGGTAACTTCATATGCTGACAAGTGTGAGCATTATTCCAACTACTTTGGGGAAGGGGCTTGGATTGCTGGGAATTGGGCCATTACCCACTTTTTGACTTTTTAGTTAGCCTTGGAACTGTTGCAGAGTCTGTGGGAGTGCCAATTACCATGCTAATATATTACAATAAGTGCATAATGAAGCTCAGGATCTACTGGAAGTCAAACCTCCTGCCATCTTTGGCCTCCAGGTCTATTGAGAGTTGAATCTCCTGCCATCTTGGTGATAACTGCTGTGTCATTGCCTTCATGGCTGTGCCCTGCCCCCTTCTCTCCTGTCTTAAATTCAACAGCCAAAAACCTACTTAATAGTACAGTTCTGGAGGCATTCCCAGAACTGTAAGAAAGTTAATAAAATCATTATTATTCAATGCTAAAAGTTTTGGTCATTATAAACAACATGAAGCAGAAATAATAGGGAGCTTATGCTGGGGGCATAAACCCTAATGTCTAGAGAAAGAAATGACCAAGATTAGTAAGGGACATGGAGAACAGACTTGAGGGAAACTAGAAAGATGAAGTCAATAATTATTATTTGCAGATGATATGATTGTGTTCATAGAAAAAAAGTCAGCTTAAATTCTATTAGAATAAATAAAATGATTAGATAAAAGATAAGCTCGTAAAAACAAATTACTTTGCTAAACCCATGTACTTAAGGTCAATTAATCTACAACAAGGAGGCAAGACCACACAATAGAGAAAAGACAGTCTCTTCAATAAGTGGTGCTGGGAAAACTGGACAGATACATGTAAAAGAATGAAATTAGAACATTCTCTAACACCATATACAAAAATAAACTCAAAATGGATTAAAGACCCAAATGTAAGACTAGATACTATAAAACTCATAGAGGAAAGCATAGGCAGAACACTCCTGGATATAAATTTCAGCAATATTTTTTTTCAAACCAGCTCCTCGAGTAACAGAAATAAAAGCAAAAATAAACAAATGAGACCTAATTAAACTTAAAAGCTTCTGCACAGCAAAGGAAGCCATCAACAAAATGAAAAGACAACCTATAGACTGGGAGAAAATATTTGCAAATGACACAAGCAAAAAGGAACTAATTTCCAAAATATACAAACAGCTCATAGAGTTTAGTACTAAAAAAAAAAAAAACCCAATCAAAAAATGGGGAGAAGACCTAAATAGACATTTCTCCAAAGAAGACATCCAGATGGCCAACAGGAACATAAAAAGATGCTCAATATCTCTAATTATTAGAGAAATAGAAATCAAAACTTCAAGGAGTTATCACCTCACACCAATCAGAGTGGATATCATTTAAAAGTCTACAAATAATAAATGCTAAAGAGGGTGTGGACAAAAATGAACCCTCCTACACTGTTGGTGGGAATGTAAATTGGTGCAGCCACTATGGAGGAAAGTATGGAGGTTCCTTAAAAAATTAAAAATAGACTTACCATGTGATACAGCAATCCCACTCCTGGACATAATATTCAAAGACAAACATAATTTAAAAAGACACATGAACCTCAGTGTTCATAGCAGCACTATGTACAATATAGCCAAGACATGGAAACAACCTAAATGTCCATCAATAGATGACTGGATAAATAAGATATAGTATATATACAAAATGGAATATTACTCAGTCATTAAAAAGAATGAATTAATGCCGTTTGTAACAACATGGGTGGACCTAGAAATTATCATACTAAGTGAAGTAAGTCAGACAGAGAAAGACAAATATCATATGATATCACTTATATCTGGAATTTGAAAAAATGATACAAATTCTATTTACAAACCAAAAACAGACTCACAGACATAGAAAACAAACTATGGTTACCAAAGGAGAAGGGGCAGGGAGGGATAAATTAGGGATTGGGGATTGATTAACAGACATATGCTACTATAGATAAAATAGGTAAACAACAAGGACCTACTGTAGAGCACAGGAAGCTATATCTAATTTCTTGTACTAACATATAAAGGAAAATAATTGAAAAGAATAAAAAATAAAATGTATGTGTATGTATAACTGAATCACTCGGCTGTACACCCAAAACTAACGTTGTAAATCAACCACACTTCAATAAAAATTTTTAAAAATTACTTTGCTATGTTACTAGTTGAAAAATATAAAAGGGATCATTTTAAAATTTGGCATGTGATACTCCAGTTTAAGCCCAATGTAGTTAATTCCCTCTCCTTCTGGAATAGTCCCTGAAATTGTTAAAAAAATGTAGAAATCCATTTCAGTGCTGGAAGCTAGTACAGGGTGTCTACAGTGGCCCAGAGCAAGTATCTTCAGGTTGCTGAACAGCTGAGACCTGAGCAAAAGAGTCCGGGCTGCTGGAGAAAGAGCAACCCACTAAGGAAAACAGATGTGAGGAAGCTGCCCCAGTGCAGAAGGCTGCAGGGGTGATGCTGAGGAAGGGCTTAAGGGAATAGATGAGGCTTGACCTTGAACTTGCTCCTACTTTTGGAATGTGCAGAAGGCATCAGGGTAAGAAACTGTCAGCTCCAGAGCTTGAACAGCTGGGGGCATAAACCCTAATGTCTAGAGAAAGAAATGACCAAGATTAGTAAGGGACATGGAGAACAGACTTGAGGGAAACAATTTATACATGGCATTAACTCTGAGGAGAGGACAATTTTAATTTAATTCTAATTTAAAGAAAATTTCCCTGAACTAGAGATCTGACTTAAAGTTGGAAGGTCTCAGAAATGATAGAAAAATGTAATATAAACTTCCAAATATACATGCATTCTGTTTTTTTAATATAAAGAATAGAGAAAAATCTTAAATGCATACAGGCAGATATCACAAATTATCTAAAATGCAAAAATCAGATGGTGTCCAATTTCTTCACAAAACTAAATGCCAGAAGAACATGTCTAAAGAATTGTGAGAAAATAACTCTGGTTTAATAACTATATAATTAGCCTAACTATTTTTCAGGTGCTAAAATATTCATTTTTATTTCATCTTTTTATGCCCTAGTGATTTTTTTAAGCAATAATATTTTTCTTCTAGAAGTGGATGCCTTAAAATTTTCACATTACTGAATTTTAAAATGCATTGCAAGTAAGAATTTATTTTCAGTTGGAAGCAACTTAAATTTCAGATAGGCAAAAATAAAAAATTTAAATGACTTGTAATCCCACTTCCAAGATAAAAACTGAGCAGAAGATTTTATTGTGTATAGTTTCAGACTGTCCCCCTATAATCTGTAAGTACAAGTAAACACTCTTAAAACACAGTATGGTACTATACTCTACACATTACTTTAAAGCCTGCTTTATTTACTAATTAGAATATCATGAATATATTTTCATATTAATGAACATGCTTGTGCAATGCTATTTTTAACGACTGCACAGTTTTTCATTGTGTGGATGATCCACTACTGATTTAATCATCCTCTACAATTGGGCATTTGCTTCTAAGTTTATAACCTTATAAATCATGCTGATATGAACAGATTGCATATACATTCCTGCTGTATGACTTCTGGAGAATATATTTGTTAACCCAGATCAAGTGTATATTTTAAAGTCTTGATAGATAGGAGCAAAGCATCCTCCTGAAAACAGAGCTTATCTTCCCCATAAACTTTTTAATACTTAACATATTTATTAAGTTTAACCTGAGCTGGTAAATTAAGGAGAAAGTTGTATCCATTATTGGAATACAGGTTTTCATATTCTTTCATGGATGAACTGTTAGATTTTTGATCCTTGCCTTATTCTTATGGATTAGTTGGAGCTCCTCTGTGTTAGTTATATCAGTGGTTTGTCTCAGACGTTTTTCTCTCAGTTTGTCATGTGCAGAACTTCCTCACAAAGTTTCCTGACATCTACAGTATTTAACAAATATGTCTATATCTGTATCACTATGTAATGTCAGTACTCACACCAACAATTTCTTTTATTTTGGTTTGCCTTGAGTGTTATTCTTCAAAAGCTTCTACTCTATCTCAATTTGTTTGGAATTTATATTGGCTTTAAGTTGTGAGAAAGAAAAACATTTTTATGATTAGCCCAGAATTTTTCCAGAATATGTTTTATGGACAATATTTCTGTGGGATGTTAACAGGGGTTAGTCGAAAGGAGAATTCTTTGATCAACTAAATTTGGGAAACACAAGGTTTAAGAAAAACCATCAGATTTCTTTGCTGCAAAATTATCAGAGTAGAGCCTATTCATTACAATTTAATTTGAAATAGCTAAACACTGGAAGCAATCCAAATATACATCAATATCATGCCAGATAAACAATGTTTTTTCTATACAAAGGAATATTATGCAGCTATAAGCAAAAATGAGAATGTTTGCTCTATACTGATGCGATATATCTAAAATAAATTGTTAGGAAAATAAGAATAGGGTATATGATACTTTGTGTTAAGAAAGGAAACAAGTAGAATATATACTTAAACTTTTTTAGGTAGGCATAAAGGAACTTTGGAAGGCTTACAAGGAACTAAAAACAGTGGTTAGAGGAAGAAATCACTTTCTGATTACCTTTTTACACTTCCTGGTTTTTAAACCACATGAATATATTACCTCAAAAAATAAATTAAAACAATTTTAAATGGAAAGGCTCTTAGAAGCTTCAGTATGTTAATGTATATAGTGACTCGCTAAGCTGGGGATAGCGGTGGGTTATGTGGTCATCCATTAATTCATTTGAGTTACAGAATCCTACAGATTTGGTGGTTGTCAGGTTTCCAAAGAAAGTTATGGGATAATCCTTACAGAACTGACATATGATCTGTAGCATATACCCTATACAAAATGTTAAATCCTTGGGTTTCTCTGTGTGTGTGTGTGTGTATGTGTGTGTGTGTGATTTCTGTTCTGTTTTTTATTGACCAATTCTATTCCCAGGACTGATTGTTTTAATATTTGGAAGAGCAAGTTACTTCTTATCATTTTTTTTTTGTTATTTTGCTGATATCAAAATTAACTCTTTTTGCTCAAACTTTTCTTGAGCTATTTTTCATCCATTTACTCTTTCAAATGATTTGCTTTAACAGCTACCTAAACACACTTGTTGGAATAATTTGAGAAGAATTGATAGCTTTCTGGAATTATATAAAGATAGAAGGGTGCTTTCACCGTTTTTGGCTATGGTGAATACTGCTGCTATGAACACTGGTGTACAGATGAAAACCATGCATACAGAGAAGGAGGATTGTTTCCCTTCCCTTACGTGTTTTGCAGGTTTTGAATCATGTGAAATAATATTTCTCAAATATTCTCTTATTCCATTCAATAAAGTCTAAAATAGCATGATGTTTTTCATTCTCTCCATATAATTCCCATTTCTTAATTATTCTGTGTTTTTTTGGTTTCTGTTTAAAGGAAATCTGTTAGTCACTTTCTTTTCTCAAGGACTATTACTGATACAAGCTATTTTTTTGTTAATAGATGCTACATTTTAACAAATTTCTTTTTGACATTTACTGAGACAAAAATATGATACTTGCCATTGGCCAATGAATTTGGCAAAATATAGTAACAGTTTCCTAGTAACTTACTAATCTTATTTGCTGGAAAAAGTCATGCTCAGAAACAAAACATTGCTATCTTAATAAAATTTTGAATTTTTTTGGTGAGTCTTGTATCTATATTTGTAAATGGAATTGGCCTGAAAGTTTACTTTCAGAGCTTTCTTTGTCAACTTTTTACATTTAAGTCCTATCAAATGTGTATAATAAATTAGCAAGTTCTCCATAGAGTTCTGAACTCTTTAAGTGCTTATAGGATAATGAAAGAAATTCTCTGCACATATTTTGATCCCCAGAGTCTTTTATAAATGTAATTCCTGAACAGCACTCTCATTCCTCCCCTCTCAAGCTGTATCAATGTGATTATTTACAGTTTCACAGAAAATCACCCGTTTGATCTTACATCCCATTACCTGTTCAAGCCTGGATGTGCTTTCCCTTTCTTTCTCAGTAAGGTCAGCTACCTCTGGAAATTGATCGTGATAGCACAAAAGAATCCCAAACTGAGTGGTCCCATCTTTCTCAGGCTTACACTTCCACCTCCTAATTAGGTGTGCAGGACGTATTGCCCATGACAGCCCTTGGTGGCTACGGCCTCCTCTTTGTCTCTATCCGCATAGTGTAGTGAAATTTCTGGCATTTGTAGGGCAACCTTCCTAGTTTCTGCATTAATGTAAGCTGCTGCTGCTTCTCCCTCTCCTCCTCCTCCTCTCTCTCCTCTTGCTTCCCCTTCCCCTTATGCTTCCCCTTCCCTTTCTTTCCCCATCCTCCTTCCCCCTCCCCCCTTCTTCCTCTTCTCCTCCTTCTTCTTTACTTTGTTCATTCTAATTTTCCTTTTCTTCTGGGAGTCAGGGTTAACCCTGACTTGTTTCTATGCCTGTTTGATGCTTGCTTTTAGGCTTGTTTTTATGCAACCATTTTCCCCTGACATGTCAATGCACTTTTCATTATTGGTTTAACTGCTTTCCATCAACAGCGGTGACAATACCAGGAGTGCTGGACTGTATAAATGTAGTGGGTGTCGGGGAGGAGATTAATCACAGCAGCTAGCATAAACAATCCTGGAAACACAAACATGCTGGCACCCTTTTGGCCAAGGCCTGGAGTAGCTTGGCAGAGGAGACACACTTCTTTTCTTTCCCATTGGTGAAACAATCAAGAATGTGGAAAACTGGGGAAGTAACACTGCAGATACTTTTTCTAATATTCTTTTTTCTTTCTTACTCTCTGTTGATTTTAAATTTTCATTATTATTAATGAAAATAAAGAATATTTATAAATATAAAAATTTCAGCTAAGATGGTGGATCATGACATACAAAGGCTAAATAAAGACAAAGGCATGTATTTATAATCTTCTGTTACAATTGGTATTCATAGAGAATTACATTAGAGTTAATATATCCATGTTCATATACACTTCCACAAAGTCTCCAGATAAGTAGAGTCATGAGTGATGCTGTTTTCTGACATAGCTTGTTTTCCCAAGACGATTGGTAATATTTGGGATTCCAAACAGGCACCTCTTACTTTGTGCTTAAACTTTAACACAAAGTTATGCGCAAAGAAGTTTAACATAAAATGACATGTGACCAATATTAATAAATTATTCGGGGAAGCTGAAATCCCCCAGGCTTGTCTAAATCTCATTCTTTGGGATGTATTTCTCACTTTCATCCTTGCTACAGACTTTTTCATGGCCTTGTTGGTGAGGCCTCTGATAAAGAAATGTTGGCTCATTCGTCTTCCTTGTCCTCAGGGCATTGCCCTACAACCTTCCAGGACCACTGCCTCTTGGCAGCCTCTTTAGCATCCTCAAGAGTGGGCTTGGATCCAAATAACTTTGAAAGCTATTTATTTGCATTTTGCAGTGCCAAATATTTCTTCTTTATTCTTACATCTTTCTTTCACAGTGCTTTTTTTTCTCCCCTAGGAAGCGTCACTTTTGGTTACCCATGAAACTTTTCTTCCTCATAAGTCAATGCTTCACCATTATAAGACTTCCTAGGTAGTGTGAGTTTAACTAGGGCTGTCAAAGCTAAGCTACTGAGTTGCTGAAATGACAGCAGGACTCAATTACAAATTACGACAATATTGCATTAATAATGAGCTCAAGTCTCCACTTTCATGAGTGTTATGACTTTAGAACAACGTTCTGTAACTGCAGATGGTAGACGTAGACAGGGGATGGGCAGAGGACACTGAACCAGCAGGGAGCTAGGGATGTAGCTAGAAGCAGCCCACTTTGAAGTCTGCTGTTTTAGCTTCTTGGTCAGCTAGAAGAAATCATTGGAGTATTCAATTTTCAAAGAAGAGGATTAGTTAACAAACCTATTATTTACATATACACATATATATTCCTATCAAATTGTAGAAACATGTTTAATGACATGAAAGAATTTGTTTATGATATAGTAAATGAATTCAGCAGATTATAAGATACATGCAAATGACTCAAATTATGAAAAAATTCAACCCCAATCCTAATAAGAGAAGTGCATTTTTAACTTTAGTGAGCAAAAGTTAAAAATCCTGACAATATAGTCTGTTGGTGAGGCTGTGGAAAAACAGAAACTTTCACACGTTGCTGGAGGGAATGTAAATGAGTACAATCCAATATGGAGGACAACTATAAAAATTTGACTTAGCTATTCCATTTTGGGGATTTTTATTTTATCAATGTATATTTCTAGCAGTCTATAAAGGTTCTCATTGTTCTATGTCTTCACCAAGAATACTAAATGCTTACTTTAATCCGACTACCTAACATTTGCTAGTCTAATGGATGGATAGTAAGATCTCATTATGGTTTTAATTTGCATTTCACTGGTGACGAATAAAGTTGTGTGCCTCTTTATATATTAATTGGTTGTTTGGGTAGCTCTTTTGGTGAGGCACGTTCAAAACTTTTGCTCATTCTTTTATTGGATTGCCTTTCTTTTAAAAGTGCTTAATTTAATGCATGAATTAATAAAGAGTCAGTGATCAATGATCAGGTTTAGAGGTTAACCATGCAGCCAGAAGGCAAATGCAGCAATCCAAGATTTTTTATAAAATCATTTTTTTTTTTTGGAGGGGGAGGTAATTAGATTTATTTATTTATTTTTTAAATGGAGGGACTGGGGATTGAACCCAGGACCCCATGCATGCTAAGCGTGCACTCTACCACTGAGCTATACCCTCCACCTATGAAACCTTTTTACGCAATTATCTGACACAAATTATTCATCAGGCAAATTGGGCCCAAGCATCCGCCCACCACACTGTCTGCTGCCAGTCATCTGTCCATGTACCCAGATCAATGAATGACAACTAATAACTGTAGTTAACACTCTCTAGGCTCCTTTCAATGTGCATGACACTGAACTAAGCACATATCTTATTTAGTCCTCTCAATACCTTTATGTGGAAGGTACCATTAGGATTAAAGGCTTAAAGGCTTAAATAACTGGACCATTATGACTCAACTGGAGAGTGATGTAGCCAGGTCCTCACTTCATTCTCGATCTCTCATTTAATTCTATAGCCCATCTTATCCTAATTATTACACTGCCTCAAAGCAAAGTTTCCTTTTGGTTTCAAATTTGGAATTACTGTACACTGTGGAAAGGGGAATCGTTAGTTCTAACAGAAGAGAATATAATTAAGTGCTTAGTTTAGAACTGGTAAAACTTAAATTCCCTAAAAAAATTATAAAGCATTATGACAGAAACTGACAGAAATAAAATAGGTTTGCGTAAAGCTTCCACTTGGGTTTGTATCACAGACAATATGTAAATGGTGAATGTAGACTCTTTCAACTTACTACTGCATCTATAAACACTTTTACATCTTGACTATATATAATCAGATGCTCTTAATCCAGACTCTTTTTTTTTTTTTAGGTTAAAATCATGAAATAAACAATGATGGCAAACCTCCCCATGCATCCAACAGCAGTTACCTTAAACACTTGAAAGGAGATAAGGCAGTCAAAAACATTGCATCTCAAAGGACTTTCCAATTATTAATAAGCATAAAACAGCAACATGCTTAAAAGTAAAACACTAAACACTACTGTTTCTTGGAGAAGATCCCAAAGATCAATGGGGAAATAAGTCTATATTTCCAAGTTACATTTTGAATTTGTTGGAAGACAAAAGAACTGTGCTGATTTGAAACAAAAAGTTGCAGAAAGGTGATCAGACTTTGAAAGATCATGAGAACTAAGAACTGAGCTATATAGTCCATGAAGCTGATGGCAGTTTCTGAAGCAGTTTATATAATGAGCTTTAATTCATGGGGTGATTTTTTTCCCCACCTTTGGAGGGAAAATTCTGGCTTGAACATGTTCATGGGTCCTGTACAGCTTGTAAAGCTGTGTTCTTTCTTCCAGTGCAACCCTGCTCAGGCTTATAGTTTCATTTGAAAGAAAAATGTTCAATGTCTCCTAGGCTGAGCATTAATCCTCCCACTGCTTGAACAATTAATCCCATTGTCTGCATCTGGAAGGCAAAGTCTGAGCCTTATGGATTGCTTTCTGTATACCTCTATGTGCAGCAGGCTTTTGGACCCTCAAATCTTGGGGACCACAGGTACAGTGTCTCGTTTTACCATTTAATAAGCTCAAAGGCCTATAATGACTATACTGCTACCTGATGGATTTGGTGCGATAATAGCATCACACCTTCTGGGCGGCATCTACTAGCTTACAAGGTGAGAACACATTCTCTTGTCCACTCCCCAGAACAGCTGTTTATGGAAGGCAGTGCTTGGTCATCTTCCATTCTAACAGTGAGGGGAGACTGTGACCTTGCCCTCGGTCACACAGCTGGTAACTTGGCAATCTCATAGTTAAAACCCAGATCTCCTAACTCTAACATCAGTGTTCTTTTATGATTCACTTAATGAACCCAAGATTGGACAATTATAGAGGACTTTCAAAAGGACCCACGTTATCAACGTGCTCTGAGTCCAGAAAATGGTTGGTAATATAAATGTCGCATTGCTGCTCACTTGAACAGAACAAAACAAAGAATAAGCCACTTTAATACTGCCTCTAGGATAAGGAGTCTTGGAAGAAATTGCCAGGATACCTTTGAAAAACCCTCAGTGTGATCAGTCAGGCCCCTGGAAGTGAAGCAGGCCTGCTCTGTGGGGGGGCCTGTGACTCCTAAGGTCTCAGTGTCCTGGCCTGGCCTTCCCATGCAGTTCACATGTATATATATTATTTTTCCAACTGTGCAATCCTGGAAATTGACTGTTTTGGTTTTGTTTTCCCCAGAGACAGATCCAGAGACCAAGATTCAAGTGCAAATGACGTATTTGGGAGAAGAAAGAAACACCAGTAGGGAGTGGGGCCAACAAAGGGTGTGTCATTGAGCCAGCTGCCACCAGGGTGACTGGCAATTAATCCCAAGAGTAAACCCTGAACACAGGAAAACACACACGCCAGAGACACCCCACCTGAAGGGCGAGGGGGCTGGGGTATCTACACGCCAACTCCCAGCAGTCCTTGTCGAGAACTGCTGGGAGTGGGGGTCATTCCCTCACCCTCTGCCATGCTGTGCAAGAGGGCAAGGGCCATTCCATAGGTTAAGAAAAAGTTCCCAGCAAAGGAATGCAGACACTAGCAGGCAAAGTTTCTGGCAAAACATATGAAGAATATGGAAGTGCACCCAAATGGTATGCTATAACAGGACCCAGGTTTTACATGTTAAAAATTTTCATTCAAAGTCCAAAATAGTGTTTGGGACATAATGGTCCCCTGATAAGTATGGGCACATTAACCTGATATTAGAGGGGTTGTGAGAAATGCTTATGATACACATTAAATCCTAAGCAACAAAAGAACATGGAAAGAGAGAAGGAACAAGAAAGGACAGCGAAGGCCCTGGAGGGTTGTCTCTACTCACACTTTCTCATAAACCTTGTTGGAGTGCTCCGGCCATTCGATCATGCACACCACTCTGCTGGGCATGGTCTCTGTGGTTGAGTAGTAGCCCTGGGGGAAGGCCAGCAGGAGAGCCAGGACCCAGATGACACAGATGACCACCTTGGTGGCCGTGGCTGACAGTCGGGGCTGGAGGGGGTGAATGATGGCCATGTACCTGGAACAGAGAAGAAGAGACAAAATTCCAGTTTGGTCCCAAAATCTTCACCGGTGACCATGCGTTGCTGCTGCCCAATGAGAAGTTCCCCAGAAGCCCTTTGAGACCCGGTGAGTTTTACAGCTGTCTTCTTTGTCATATTCTGTCCTTAAGCTTTATGACTTCCATGGCATAAACACTAAAATCCATTAGAAAAGTTAGTCAGATTTTTTCAGTATTTTAGAACCCATTTAGCAACACTCTAGGAGAGAAATTTTCATCATTAGAACACTCGTGCTAGGGACTTGATGCCCGAGTGTAGGTCGGTGGCTTACCATGAAGTCAGAAAACTAAGACCAATGCTGTAAATGTATTCAATATAAAGCATATCTTTATCCTTTTGGACTAAGGAATAATGGGGAGAGAAATAGTCATTTTTAAAGTCCTGCTGGGGCAATTTCAAAGGCCAGCAATCCTGTATGGGTCCATACAATTCAAAGGTAAGTCAATGCGTATGAATGAGAAAGGAGTGGCCTAAGCCAGTAAAAAACAATGGCTCCTGGAGAAATCTTCACCAATTCTTTGAATATAGCAAAGTTAATGTGTGGCTAACAACATGTGCTTCATGTAGAGAAAGAGACTCTCTACTTCCTCAGACAGACACAGCTGAGCGCATCAAGGGCCAGGGTGGATGAAACCCCACTGCGGGAAAGGGGGAAGCAAAGTGAATGATGACTTCAGGCCCAGAGCCATTTCTCCACTTCTTACTTGGGATCGAGCACTGAATGGTGGCATCTGAGTAAGTGTCCATGTTCAAATTTGTGTGCAGCCTCTGAGATTCAGCAGAGATTTTAGAATAAATATACCAATCATCATTTCATATCAGTTATAATCACATGAAGTCTGCCTTCTGCGTTTAAAAAGTCCTCTGCCTTTTAAAAGGCTAAGGTTAGCCCCGTCCCCTAACACCCCTGCCCCAAGCTGTCAAGGTGTGTGTTGGGCAGGAACCAAGCCGCCTGGGATCGGACACCCTTCTGGGGTGCGGCTCCCTTCCCCAACAATGTGAGGGGCTCTCCTGCCTGGGATCTTGTTCTCTGGAGGGTGCTGGGCTCAAAGTTGCCATGGTCAAGTACCCCCACCCGACTGGCCTGGTTACAGGGTCCTCAAAGGAGGGGAGCTCCACCTCCTTTCCCACCCCTTCTGGATTTGTTACTGTCTTGCACTCTTAAGATCTGCCAATAAAGATTGCTCACACTGAAAAATTTTTTTTCTTGCCAAGTTTATGTATCTATTCCCTAAAATATGCATTTTCTTCAGAGTAAGAATTATGTCTGATACTGCCTTTGGTGTTTATTTTCTGACAAATCCTCAGACTCATGCATTTGATTCTCTGACATGCAGGTATTTCTGGCATCCATGGGACTGAACTGTCAAAGGAGACTTCAGAAATGAGCAGACAAATAGCACAGCTGTCAGCTGGCTCCACATAATTCCACATAATTCTTTTTTACAGTCTTCGGACACCTAGGATCTCTAAGGCAGGAACTGGGGCCAGGGTTACAAGCAAAGCAATTGCATTCAGTAAATGCACCTCAAATTCACTCTGGACACCTGCCATACCCAGAGCACCGTGTTCCCTTCTGGACTCTGAGCTTCTAATTTCTCCAAGGAGAAAAAGCACATAAATATAAGCAGCCATAAAACATGACAGTAGGATATGTGGCCTCTAGGGTTAATCTGATAAATGCCTTGGAGCCTTAGAGAGGAGGCAGAGGTAATCAAGACTTGGAATGGCAGGTGGGCTATTGAAGTGTTTATAAGGCGGATGCTGGATTCGGTGAGCATGCTGAGCATCCGGCTGGAAGGGCAGGAAGTATTCGAGACTCCTTCCCTTCTCCACGTTGTGATCAGACAAATAAATCTTCCCGGTCTGAGGAGCTTGATGGCTCCATTTTCACGAAGGCTTCCCTGATAGTCTGCTTCTCATCCTCAACTTCAGAATACATTTTCTTGCTGGGGACCTAGGTTTTCCTTCTCTGGTCTCTAACAGCAATGCCACTGAAGGTGTTCAGTGTATGAAGACTAAATGTTAGGATGCCTCAGGACAGGCTTTACCTGTGTGATCAAAGCCCCTCCCACCCCAAAGGACTCCCCCAGGATGTTTTCCTTCTGTCTCTTTTGGAAAGTGGGTATGTAGTCTTGAAGTAGGAGAGAGTGGAATCAGGAAGAGACTTGCAAAAGATACTATGGTGGAGGTGAGTAGTATCCTATCAATTTCTGGGTGTTTCATTGGTTAGTTGGTGGCTATAAAGTCTGTCACTGAACTGCCATCTACAGAGCATCAAAAGGGCAAAGGCAACCCTCAAAATGTGGTAAATCAAGCACTGTCTGGCTACTTCCAAGAAGTCCAGTACACCACAGACCTGATGACCGCCCATCCTTGGGGTGATATCCTGGAAAGAACTCTGAGAATCCTTGATTTCCCTCCTGGTTCAGCCCCCTTATTACTGCCTGATAGCAATGAAGTCTTGGCTTCCCTTCTAGCCATGGGGTGGTGGACAAGGGAACCCCAGAATCGGAGCTAGTGGAGTTGGACTTGTGCAACCACTGTTGTCTTCCTTCTAATTTGCCAAAGGTCTATACCTGGAAGGTCATGGCTAAAATCTCTTTGATCACTTCCTAGAGGCAAGTACTTGCCTTTACAAAGTTGAACATGCAGCCATGAAAATGCTGGTGTCAGCCACTCATGAGCTCCTGCTTTCACCGTGGCTGTGCATTCTCAGGCTTCACAGGGATTTGGGGAGGATGCGCAGGGGAGAATGTGGTAATTACATTGTCCCCTTTGGATATTATCTCAAATGCAAAATTTTAATTTACTTTTAACTCAGGATAAATGTCCAATATATTTAATAAATGTAACCCAACACCCATCCTCATGCCTGAATTAGTGATACACCACTCAGAATCTACTGTGACTGGGGCTTAAGGGGGATTGCATCAGCTATTGGTGCTGCAGTTCCAAATGGGTGGCAGAAACCACATTTTATTTTTATTGCAAAAATGTAATTTGGGAGCCCATTTCAGTTCACACTGCCACTTCTTGAGTGTATGAACTATTTTAGTGACAGATGAAGGTACTGTGCACATAAAGCCAGAGAGAATAAAAAATACTGGCTTTAAAAAACATATATATTTTTATTGGTACAAAATAGAACCATTTATAAATCTCCCTCCTCTCATTTCTCCCCTTTTTGTTTTCTTCTTTTTCTCTCTTGCAACTCTCACTTCTGCGGCTTGTGGGACATGCTTCTTTCTATTTGTTCAAAATCTAATACCACTTGGATGTCTTGTCTGCAGATGGACACATATTTTCTTTCTTACCATTCATTCTTAGCTTGATTCCATTAACATACATTTTTATATTTATTTGCAACCATCCTGAACAATTCTGGCTTATTCGGTTGTAAGCTATCACAGATCAAGGGCTGCAAGCCTCAGGAAATTATATTCAATAAATATTTATCGACCACATTGTGCTCATGGGGCTAGAAGGCAGTCAATGAGATGTCTTTCTAGTTTATATATAAATCATCAGGCTGCCAGAGACAGGGGTCCGGAGGCTGTGTGAGAAGTGGATCACGTTCTCCATCGCAGGTTGTTTCAGTCCCATGGAGGGCCGCCAGCTCTGATTTGAATTGTATGTGGCCTCCCGGATGAAAACTTGAGCTACTGTTTTCCTCTCGCAGGATTATGCTTTATAAAAAGAACTCTCCTTGTAGTCCTTTAAGTCTAGCAAAATAGAAGGCTGCACAGTTTTTTAAACATACAGTGAAACAATCTTATAGCAAGAAAGAACTCCAATCTTCTGACACGCCGCAGTCTCCTCATAACGTACTTCTATGCCAGCCCTAAGTCTTTGGGCAAAGAGAGTGCCTTTGCTCTGCTGGGAGACCTGTCTCGCCAGGCCTTCCTGCCATGCTTTCCCTCCAGTTCCATTCCCTGCTCTCCCTTATCCCTTAGCTCACTTCTCCCTGGGATGGCACAAGTTTCTTTTAAGAGACACCATCTTCCTGGGTTCCAAAGACCAGGACGGGTGACAGCTGGGAGCAGGGCTGCTGTAGTCTAGTTCAAGGGTCAGCACATTTTTTTCCTGTAAAAGGCCAAACAGTAAATATTTTAAGCTCTATGCCCTATGCCATTTCTGTTGTCACTACTCAAGCCTGCCTCTGCAGCGTGAAAGCCGTCACAGACAAGGCAACTGCTGGCCATGACTGTGTGACTACGCACTTTCATTTACAAAAGTGCTGGTGACTGACTTGGCCCCTGGGCCACAGTTTGCTGATCTTTGGCCTAGTTTATGAGAATTGTGGAGCAGAAGGGATTAGAACATAGGAGAACAAAGTGTTTTCTTCAGAAACATTCTTTACTTCTGCCAGACTGAGGACTCTAAGACTGAGGCTCACTGCACAGATAAATCTTACAGCTCACGAGCAGTCAGCAGGGTGGTCTGTCACAAGCCATGACCCAGAATCCCACAAGAGTGGTCACTCAGCCCGGGATATTTTTCCTTCTCAGCCTCCTTTTGGCTGACTCCTACTTATGCTCAAGGCTTGGCCCAGTCATTGTGTCCTTGTGGCTGGATTAGGTGCCCTGCCTTCACTGCTGTGAGGATCTCTAAGTATGTGCCAACCACACTTCACTTTATTTATCTATTTGTGCATCTGTCTCTTCTCTCTTTATCCTCCACAGATTCTTTGAGGATGGCTGTTGCTGTGACTTACTCACGTTGGTTTACTTGGCTTCCTCAGTGCCTAAGCTATCGTAAATACTCAATGAAATCTTAATTGAATAAGTGAATATGCAGATTTCTTGGCACAAAGCAGGGACTCCATAAATGGTTATTGAATGCAAATACATGCAGGAGGCAGGGCATAGCTCAAGTGGTAGAGGGCATGCTTAGCATGTGTGAGGCCCTGGGTTCAAACCCCAGTACCTCATCTGAAAATAAATAATAAAACCTAATGACATAATACAATAAATAAATTAATTTTAAAAAATTTTAAATAATAAAGCATAAAAAACTTAAAAAGAAAATACATGCAGCAGGGGAAATACATGCATATTACACATTTGTTTCTCACAGTCTGAATATAGGTGAGAATAATTATTGCTCAGTGTTTTCTGTCACACAGACACCTGGGGTCATTACTCATGAGGGACTTCACTGGATCTGGGTCTTCAGAATGTCCTAGTTCTTGACACTAAACCCTTAAATAAATTCTCAAAATATTTTTCAACTAACTTCTGCATTGACCAGTATGTTGGGAAATGTACAAAACTCAATCTTTCTACATGGTGTCACACTCTGTCTCTTCCTCTGAACAAGAGGTCACTTCAGTCTTTCTCATACTCCCCTCCCTTCCATTACAAAAGGCACACAGTCTTTCTCCCTGAAGGCACTAACATTTCATTAGTTGAGGTTTTCTTCCAGGACATTTCTTTATTCATCAAAATCCAGTGACCTCATTTAGCCAAATTACTTGACCAGAAACTTTGTCTATTCAACTAAGACTAAGTTCACAAACTATAACCAAAGAGGTCTTTGAGCAGCCAATAAAAAAGGCCCAGCATTTACATACTGCTAAAGCATTTTGGTAAGGGCAGGGCCCCACACATTCTCATTGCTGGGTTATGCACAATTCTGAAAAGCATGTGTTTTTTTGCCTCCAAGTTCAATGTTGATTCATAACACTGTCGGTGGACACACTTCCAAAAGTGCCAACTGACAGCAAGAGTTCAGTCAACAAGACCATAAAAAATGGATGCAAAGACAAGGTGTGGTATATTTATACAATGGAATACTACTCAGCCATAAAAAAGAATAAAATAATGCCATTTGCAGCAACATGGATGGACCTAGAGATTGTCATTCTAAGTGAAATGATCCAGAAAGAGAAAGAAAAATATCATATGATATCACTTATATGTGGAATCTAAAAAGAAAAAAAAAGGCAAATGAACTTTTTGAAAAACAGAAACAGACTCACAGACATAGAAAACAAACTTATAGTTACCAGGGTGGAAGGCAGTGGGAAGGGATAAATTGAGAGTTTGAGATTTGCAGACACTAACTACTATATATAAAATAGATAAACAATAGCACATGGAACTATATTCAATATCTCGTAGTTACTTATGGTGAAAAAAGAATATGAAAATGAATATATGTATGTTCATGTATGACTGAAACATTGTGTTGTACACCCCAAATTGACACATTTTAAACTGACTATACTTCAATAAAAATATACATATTGAAAAAAAGAAAAGAAAAACAGAAACAGACCCTCAGACATAGAGAACAAACTTGTGGTTACCAGGAGGGAGAGGGAGTGGGAGGGGATAAATTGGGCATTAGAGATTTGCAGATACTAACTGGTATATACAATAGATATACAATAGATAAACAGCAAGTTCGCGCTGTACATCACAGGAAACTATATTTGATATCTTGTAGTAACAAAAACAAAAACAAAAACCAAACAAACAAAAAGAAATGGATACAAAGACAGATGGAACCAAGAGCTTGTGACAATTTAGAGTGAATTGAAGGAGGGGATGTGGCTGACTGTTGTCCAAGCTGTCCTATTTAAGTGTGATCAAAGAAGGACTTATGTGTTTCAAAGATGATTCAGATATAAAGACTTCAGCCAGGGCTACCATAAAAGTACACATAACTAAGGCCTGAAATTAATTATGGGGAAAATGGAATAAAGATCTAAACTAAATATAATATCCTGAGTGTTTTGAGGAGCAGCCAGGATGACAAAGTAGGAAGACCCTGAGCTCAACAACTTCCATGGGCACACGAAAATTGGAACTACTTACAGAGCAACTATCTGTGAGAATGACTTGAAGATGAGCTGAAAAGATTTTCCACAACTAAATATACAAAGAAGGAACCACAAGGAGACAGCGGGAGGGGCAAAGACATGGTATAGTCAAGGCCCACAACTCTGGGGAGGTGACCACAAACAGGAGGATAATCACAATTGCACAGGTTCTTCCCAAGGACTGAGAGGTCCAAGCCCCATGTAGGGGTCCCCAGCCCAGAGGTCTTTTGAGAAGGTGAGTCCTCAGAACATATGGCTTTGAAGGCCAGCCAAGCTTGTAGCCCCCGACTGTGGGAACAAAGGAATGAGCCTTGGGCTGGAATGGTAAACAAGTTATAAAAAGTTGCAGACTCAGAGGTGAGAAGGCTGGTTAGCCAATGACGGGTAAGATCCCGGGGGGGGGCAACCTAAGACAGGCACAGCCTCCTGAGTCCAAGAAGAATGTTGTTAAACAGCTGTTTCTCATACGTTCTGCCCTGATAAGCTGTAAGGCTCGCTGGTGCCAACACAAACGTGATTTACCAAAATGTAAAGGGTCTTCTGACCTTGAGCCAGACACTGCCTGTTAACCATTTCCCTTATTATTCTTCTTTGCTATATAAGACTATGTAACTTAATAAAGCTTTAGAGCAGCCATCAGCTATCTCCACATACAGTGTGTATGTGTACATGATATTATGACACCAACAAAGCTTGCATATAGTAGAGCTGGAGGGCTTTAAGAAATGGGGTCTACTCTTAAAAGTATATGCGAAATTTCACACTCTTTGAGACCCTGTGCAGAAGCAGCAATTTGAAAGGAATCTGGGTCAGCTCCACTTGCTGATCGTGAAGAGTCCCCAGAGAGAGGCAGGAGGCAACCGGGACTCCCATTGGAGACATAAACAATAGAGGCAGCTATTTTTGAGAGCTCATGCTACCATGAGGACCCTGCAGCTGACAGTCACCATCTTGGCATCTTCCCTCTAGCCTATTAACACAGGAATCAGGCCCCATGTACTAGTAGTCCAGGACCAGTCCTGGGACCCTCTGCGCCATGCAGCTAACTATGCCAGGACTCAACAATGCCCATCAGTAGGATGGGATCAGCCCAGGGACCCCCTGGGCTGCAACCAACCATGAGTGGATGCTAACCACTAAGCAGTGGACCAGGAAAAGTTCCATGGCCTCCTTGGCCACACAGCCATCCTGGGATCCAGCACCACCCACCAGCAGGACTGCACTAGCCCAAGGGACACTCAAGACCCTGGCCCTGCCCACTAGTGGGCCAGTGTCAGGACTGGAACCCACTGCACCTGCAGTCAGTCACCCCAGGACCAGTGCTTGCCCACCAGTGTCTGATAGCATACACACGAGGCAGGACTGGCAGCCAGCTGGGCTGGGGAAGACTCCTACCTAATAGCACACTCACAGTAGCTGATTCTACCACACCAGGTGAGCACTTTCATCCCACATACAGTGCACATCAAGATAACATAGCTTTTGTGTCCAGAGGACAGTGTGCTGCTGGGCCCCATTAGACATCTACTACATGAGGTCACTTCTCCAAGAATGGGAAATGTAAACAACCTAATATATACAAATAAACATAGAGACTTAAGCAAAAGACAACAAAGAAATGTATTCCAAATGAATGACAATTAAAATCCTGGAAGAAAGTCTAAGTGAAGTGGAGAAGAGCAATGCACTGAATACAGAATATGAGGTAATGATCATAAAGATGCTCAATGAATGCAGGAGAAGAATAGAATGAGCACAGTAAAAATTTTAACAAAGAGTTAGAAAATGTAAAGAAGAACAAAACAGTGCTGAAGAATACAATAATGGAAATAAAAAATACACTAGAAGGAATCAAAAGTAAGTTAGATGACACAGAGGAATGGATCACTGATTTGGAAGACAGAAGACTCAAGCTAAACAGAAAAAGGAAAAAAAGAATTCTAAAAAAATGAAACTAAGAGATTTCTGGGACAACATCAAATGTACTAACATTTGCATTACAGAGGACCCAGAAAAAGAAGAGAGAGGGAAAGGGGCAGAGAACTTATTTGAAACTATAATAGCTGAGAAATCCTCTAACCTAGGAAGTGAAACAGGCATCCAGATCCTGGAAGAACAAATAAGATTAACTCAAGGAAGTCCAGGCAAGTAACATAATGAAATGTCAAAAATTAAGAGAGTATATTAAAAGCAGGAAGAAAAAAGCAGATAGTTACACAAAAGAATACTTTCTTAGGACTGTCTGCTGATTTTTCAGCAGAAACATTGCTGTCCAGAAAGAAGTGGCATGATGCCTGCAAAGTATTAAAAAGAAATAACTTACAAACAAGAATGCACTACATGGCAAGGCTATCATTCAGATTCAAAGAAGAGGTAAAGAGTTTTACAGACAAGGAAAAGCTAAGAGTTCAGCACCACTAAAGTGGCTTTACAAGAAATGTTAAAGATACTTCTCCAAGTGGAGGCAAATACACAGCAAAGGTAGTGGATCAACCACTTATAAAGTTAGCAGGAAGACTAAACGAGAAAAGATTTAAAATAATTTACATCCACAATAAGTAGCTAATGAATACACAAAACAAAAATATGTAAAATATGATGTAAAAATATTAAACATAGTGTGTAGGGAGTAAAAATGAAGGGTAATTTGAATGCATTTGGACTTAAGAGATCAGAGATCACCAACTTAAAATAATCATTTATGTATATCTGTATATAAACCTCACAGTAACCACAAACCAAAAATCTATAATGGATACACATACAAGAAAGAGAAAGGAATCTAAACAACAGTAAAGACAGTCATAAAATCACAAGATAAGAAAGCAAAAGAAGAAAGGAACAAAAAAGAACTATAAAAACAACCCCAAAACAAGGAACAAAATGGCAATAAGTACATACCTATCAATAATCACTTTAAATAAAAATGGGCTAAATGCTCCAATCAAATACAGAGTACCGAATGGATACAAAAACAAGACCTACACATGCTGTCTGTAAGAGACTCACTTCAGGTCTAAAGACACATACAGATTAAATGACAGGGGATAGAGAAAGATGGTCCATGCAGATGGAAACAGAGAGAAAGCTGGAGAAGACATAGTTATATTAGACAGTATATGCTTTAAACCAAGACTGTAACAAGAGACAAAGAAAAGGACATTGCATAATGATAAAGGGATCAGCCCCAAAAGAAGACATAACAATTATAAATTCTGGCCACAAAACAAGTCTCAATAAATCTAAAAAGATTGAAATTGTATCAAGCATCTATTCTGAGCATAGTGGTATGAGACTAGAAACCAACTACAAGAAAAAAACTGCACAAACACTAGGAGGCTAAACAGTATGCTACAAAACCACCAATGGGTCACTGAAGAAATCAAAGAAGCAATAAAAAAGACCTGGAGACAAATTGAAAATGGAAATACAATGATCCAAAATCTATGAGATGCAGCAAAAGAAGTTTTAAGAGGGAAATTTATACCAGCTTACCACAGGAAACAAGAAGAATCTCAAATAAACAACCTAACCTTACACCTAAAGGAAATAGAAAAAGAAAAACAAACAAAACCAAAAGTTAGTGGAAAAAAAGAATTTAAAAAATATCAGAGCAGAAATAAATGAAATAGAGACTGTAGAAAACAACAGAAAAGATCAATGAAATTAAGAGCTGATTCTTTGAAAAGATAACAAAATTGATAAACCTTTACCCAGACTCATCAAGAGAAAAAGAGGACCTAAATAAATAAAATCAGAAATGAAAAAGGGGAAGTTACAAACCAATATCACAGAAATACAAAAGATCTTAAGAGATTACTATGAAAAATTATACATCAATAAAATGGACAACCAAGAAGAAATGAATAAATTCTTAGCAACGTACAATCTCCCAAGACTGAATCAGGAAGAAATACAAAATATGAATGGACTAATTAACAGTAATGTACTTAAATCAGTAATTTAAAAATTTCTCAACAAACAAAAGTGCAGAAACAGTTTCACAGGTGAACTCTACAAAACATTTAAAGAGTTAATGCCTATCCTTCTGAAATTATTCCAAAAAATTGAAGAGGAAGGAACACGTCTAAAATCATCCTATGTGACCAGCATCACCCTGATACCAAAATCAGGCACAAAAAAGGAAATTACAGGGCAATAAGACTAATGGACATAGATGTAAAAGTCATCAACAAAATATTAGCAAATTGAATTAGATGGTGTATTAATAGGATCATTCACTATGATTCAGAGGGACCTATCATAGGGATTCAAGGGTGGTTGAATATCAGCAAATCAGTCAATGTGACACCCACATAAACAAACTGAAGAATAAAAATTAAATGGTCATTTCAATAGATGCAGAAAAATCTTTTGGCAAAATTCAATATCCATTTATGCTAAACATTCAACAAGTGGGTATAGAGGGAACATACCTCAACATAATAAAGGCCGGATATGACAAGCTCACAGCTACCATCATACTCAATGGTGAAATGCTGAAAGCATTTCCTCTAAGATCAGGAACAAGACAAGGATGTGCACTCTTCCAACTTTTATTCAGCATTGTACTGGAAGTCCTAGATCCAGCAATCAAACAAGAAAAATAAATAAAAGGAATCAAAATTGGAAAGGAACAAGTCAAAGTGTCACTGTTTGCTGATGATGTGATGTTGTATATAGAAAATCTTAAACACACCACTGATAACCATTCAAACTGAAAAATTAATGTACAGAAATCTGTTGCCTCTCTATACACTAATAATGAAGTATCAGGAAGAGAAATTAAGAAAACAATCCCATTCAAAATCTTATCAAAAATAATAAAATACCCAAGAAATGAACCTAGCCAATGAGGTAAAAGACCTGTACTCTAAAACACTATAAAACACTGATGAAGTAAATTGAAGATGACACAAACAGATGGAAAGATAGATCTTTTCATAAATTGGAAAAATTAATATTGTTAAAATGATCATATCACCCAAGAAAACCTACAGATTCAATGCAGTCTTTATTAAAAAAAATGGAATTTTTCACAGAACTAGAACAAGCAATTTTCAAATTTGTGTGGAAACACAAACGATCCCAAATAATCCAAGTAATCTGAGAAAGAAGAACAAAGCTGAAGGTATCACATTCCCTGATTTCAAACTATACTACAAAGCTACAGTAATCAAAACAGTATGGTACTAGCATAAAAACACATAGCTCAATAGAACAGAATAGAGAGGCCAGAAATGAATGCACAGTTATATGGTCAATTAATCTTTGACAATGAAGCAAGCATCTACAGTGGGTAAAAGACAGCCTGTTCAATAAAAAAAATGGGAAAACAGGGCAGCTACATGCAAAAGACTCACACTGGATTTCTTTCTCATAATATATACAAAAATAAACTCAAAATGGATTAAAGACCCAAATGTAAGACCTGAAACCATAAAACTCCTAGAAGAAGGCATGGATATGATCTCTGACATTGGTCTAAGCAATATTTTTTTGGATATGTCTCCTCAGGCAAGAGGAACAAAAGCAAAAGTACACAAATTGGACTACACCAAACTAAAAATCTTCTGTGCAGTAAAATAAACTGTCAACAAAACAAAAAGGCAGCCAACTGAATGGGAGAAGATATTTGCTAATGATATATCTGATAAGGGGTTAATATCCAGAATACACAAATAGCTCATATAACTCACCATCAAAAACAAACAAACAAACATACAAACAAACAAACCCCAAGGAACCTGATTTAAAGAATGGGCAGAGGACCTGAATAAACATTTTTCCAAAGAAAATACACAGATGGCCAACAGGCACATGGACAGATGCCCGACATCACTAATCATCAGAGAAATGCAAATCAAAATCACAATGAGATATCACCGCATACCTGTCAGAACATCTATTATCACAAAGACAACAAATAACAAGTGTTGGCAAGGATGTAGACAAGAGGGAACCCTTGTTCATTGCTGGTGGACATGTAAATTGGTACAGCCACTATGGAAAGCAGTATGTAAGTGCCTCAAAAATTAAGAATAGAACTATCATATTCATCAATTCCAATTTTGGATACTTGTCCAAAGAAAAGATATGGAATAACCCTCTCTGGTAAGCTTAGTAGGAAAATGTAGTTGGCCATAATCTGAGACGGGGTTGAATTTTTATCTTATCATGCAATGTGGCCTTGATAGTAAATTAATTAATGTTTTATTCTGACCAATTCTGAAGTTTGTGTGAGCAATATCAAATATATTTTTCTTCTGAGGCTGAAATGCCTATTTCATCAGGCCTGGTAGGCTATATAGCGTTTGCCACAATTAACACAAAGGTATGTTTAGGGTTTCCCTGATTCTCTGCCATCTTTTTTCCCAATGGGACAGGCATGTTTTTGGACAAACATAGCCTGGCTTTTAATCTATATAGCAGAAAACTTAAAGCAGGGGCATCTGAGACATCGGGATGTGATGAGAGGGGTTTTGGAGCATGGCATCTTCTTACGTCTTCCTCACTCAAAGCAACCCCTTTTTCTCCTACAGTTCTCTTTTATTCATCTCCAAAGAAGCAGAATCTGTGTGCTGGGATTAAAGTAAACAAGCGATTGTAAAAGTACAGTGTTGGATCTTGTCTTTATTGAAAATTTTGACATTTTACTCCCCATAGAATTTTCACAATTTTGATATTTTAAAATATTGTCTTAAGATATTATATGTCTTGATTGCTGAAAAGAAATTTTGTGCCTCCTTAAATTTTGCATCCCCAGTGTGCCTCCCTTGCTTTACCCTAATCCCGGTTTTGATCATCTCTCTCACTCAGGTACATCAGGCAGGAGGATCACTGATAAAATGAAGCATACTGCAACTCAGTAGCTGTGAGACAATTGTTTGATGCTGTTGGCCCTCCCAATGACCTGACTTCTGTGTCTTCTGCCTGCGGACTTTTATTGCCCCAGGTCACCAGAGCATGGATGGCAGAGTTCATGGGAAACCTGGAAATTTATCACTAATGTGAGCAGGAAGGAGGCTAAGCAATCCTGCTGAAGACAGTTCAGAGTAATTTGGTCACCATTTTTACAGTGATTTTGCCTTTTATTGGATAGTCCAAATTTATAACTAATTAATTGATTGATAGCGCTTTGTTAAAAAAATCTTTTGACAGCAATAAGTTATAAATAAACTAAAGCGTATGTTGAATGAAAAATTAAAGACTGAATTTTTGCTTTTCATGAAAGAAGTTGGTGATGAATGAATGTGTGACCTACACAAAGAGATTTTAGACATTTACTTTTTATGGGGCCAAAGTGTTATCACTGAACACATGAAAACCAGAAGACACAAAGCCATTGAAGAAACAGCACCATCTACACCAAAAAGTTAGTAGTCACTTTGAGACAACTGTGCCCAAAGATGCTGATGTAACATAATGTGGTGAAAATGGTGTGTTTGCTCATCATTCTGTGAAGCATGACTTTTCATTTAGATTAAATGACTGCTCTAAATTAATTTCCCTTTTTCAGTTCCAATTATTCTTGTGCATGTACAAAAGTTCAAGTGATAACTATCAATATAATGGCTTGGTTAGCAGAAGAACTTGGCAAACTGCTAAACAACTGTAATTTTGTATCTGTCATCAGATTTTTCAAATAGGAAATCAGTTAATCCCAATAATGGCTCAATTCTTTTTAAATTCAACTCACGGATGCAAAGTTTTTGGAAGGTGAAAGAATTGAGATTGTTACCAATGTAACCACAAATTCATTTCAGACTTTGACAGCAAAGATAAATTGTTTTGTTTTGTCTTGTTTGAGTACTAATATGAATACAATGTGTTAAAATAATGTTCTAACTAAATTAAGAAACCCATGGAACAGAAATGTACTTGGAATAGATTGTGATACATATCATGTACCACTGTGTCCAGACAAGCTGTGATATTTTACCAATAAACATAGAGGCTGAAGTTGTTGAAATTTACAAATAATTTTTGTAGGTACAGAGTAACTAAACTCATGTGTTTTCTTTTGGTGACAATGATGAATACAAAAGTATACTTCAATAGAATTTTAGAAATATTGAAGCATTTGCCAAACTGTTTTGTGAATTAATAAGTAATAGTATTAAACTTTTTATAATTGAGTATCCTAAGTTTTGGCTACACTTTGTTTGCAATTCACTGAAAATCTTCATAAAAATGTTTTTAATGGCGTATCCCCAAATTTTAGCTTTTGAAGCTTTTAGAAAAGTTCAATTTTTGAATACAAATCTGTCAAACCAAAAGACATTGCAGTTTTCCTCTGTAAAAGCAGGAGACAGACTACACAAAGCAAGAAATGAAAGCCCCATGGAGTGCAAAATTTGATTTTGAAATTTTTAAATTGCTCTTAGGAATATTTTGACTTGTGGGAAGACTCTCTTGATGGATCTCCTATTTTTCAGTAAATAGTTTATATTCCATATCTGAATGGACTGGTATGAAACTGGGAGTGAATATAATTATGCAGTGTCTAAATTGGGTAAAACATTAAGAAGAAACAGAGACAATTTATTTATCAACTTAGACAACTTAGTTTTGTCTTTTAAATCTGTCCTTTTGTGTCTCTGTGCCTCATTCTGGTTGATTTTTTTTTTTTTGGATCAACCTTCCAGTATACTGATTCTTTCTTTAGCATTTCTAACCTACTACTAGACTTGTCCAGTGATTTATATTTCATTTATTATTTTTAATTTTAATAATATTGATTTGCTTATTTTTCAGCATGCTTCATCATTCTTTATATTTTTCATTTGCTCTTCATATTTTCCAAGCTTGTCTTAAAATTCTTTTATACACAGTAAGTGTAGTTTTTATTCTGTGCCTCTATTAACTCCCATGGCTGAAGTCTTTGTGGGTCTGTCCCCTGAGGCTCACAATGACTTGTTTCATTATCAGTTTTATTTTGACTGCATCCTGCTTATTTTTCTTGGGACTTTACCTGTGAGAATTCACTGATGCCTGGGTTGATGGGTTCAAAGTGGATATAGTTTCTGGGAGCACTTCCAGGCTGGGATCACTGAAAAACTAGATTTCAGGGTAAGGATTTTTAGGCCAATGAACTGATATGGATTTGCCCTGCAGAACCATGTGAGGATTTCTTTTCTGCTGTAAACTTTCAGGAAATATATATATTTTTTCTGTTGATTGAGCATCAAGGTTGGTGATGGGTAATTTTCCTTGCAGTCCCTGGCAGGGTAGGCATTTCTAGCTCTTTTTAACACTGAAGGTGTACTCCTTTGCTTCTCAACTTTAAGAGAAGGTATTTTAGTAGATAAGCCACCATGGGCAGGTCCTAGACTTTGTATTTTGTTCCCATGCCCTGTGAGTAAAAATTAAGGCCAAAAGTCCTGAAGACAAATGTGAGCTTCTCTGCTCTGTCCAATACTTAGAAATCTTGTCTTCATTTAAATTTTAACCTGAATATTCCTCACTTTCTTGCCAGATAATTAATGCATTTAAGAAGGGCTTTTTTCTTTTATGGTCATGGTATCTCATTCAGAATTTTTTGGTTAATTTCAAGAGCATAAATCAGAATATCTAGTCTGTCATATCTAGTCAGCCGAAGTTACACTGTCTTATTTTTTTCCTTGTCTAAATATCTGGAGTGAAAATTTAAATAATACAGGAGGACATAAAGGTAAAGCCTCTCTCCCACCTCCATTCTCTAACAGAAACACCTAGCTAACATACTAGCACTTGGGATGTGCCAAGTTTTATTCTGTGTGCTTCCTGTGCATTAACTCATTTTGTCTTTTATCATCTCTTTGAGCAGGCTACTGTTATGAGTCCCATTTCCCAGATGAGGAATGGAGGCTCAGAGAATTTAAATGACTAATCCATCAAGTGATGGGGCTGGGTTTGAACTTGGCGGTCTGACTTCAGAGCATCTGCATTCCTTTCTCCCCCCTTTCACCTTGCTGTTAATCATAGCACTATCCAGGACTCTTACATCCACTGTCAACATGGGTGAAACTGTCCTTTCTTTGCACATACAAACCTATATATTCATACTTTTCCTAATTTCTTTTTGACTCTTTTATTCAATAAACATTATTTTATCCACTTCTGTGTGTCAGGTCAGAGCTCAGTGTATTCATTTTTTTTTTAACATTTTTTATTGATTTATAATCATTTTACAGTGTTGTGTCAAATTCCAGTGTAGAGCACAATTTTTCAGTTATATATGAACATATATATATTCATTGTCACATCTTTTTCTCTGTGAGCTGCCATAAGATCTTGTGTATATTACCCTGTGCTCTACGGTATAATCTTGTTTATCTATTCTACAATTTTGAAATCCTATCTATCCCTTTCCACCCTCTGTCCCCTTGGCAACCACAAGTTTGTATTCTATGTTTATGAGTCTGTTTCTGTTTTGTATTTATGCTTTGTTTGTTTGTTTGTTTGTTAAGATTCCACATATGAGCAATCTCATATAGTATTTTTCTTTCTCTTTCTGGCTTACTTCACTTAGAATGACATTCTCCAGGAGCATCCATGTTGCTGCAAATGGTGTTATGTTGTTGGTTTTTATGGCTGAGTAGTATTCCATTGTATAAATATACCACATCTTCTTTATCCAGTCATCTGTTGATGGATATTTAGGCTGTTTCCATGTCTTGACTAGAACCATCAAAGACCTTGAATTGCCAAAGCATTACTGAAGAGAAAGAAAGAGGCTGGAGGAATAACTCTCCCAGATTTCAGACAGTACTATAGAGCTACAGTCATCAAGACAGCATGATATTGGTACAAAAACAGACATATAGGCCAATGGAACAGAATAGAGAGCCCAGAAATGAACCCACAAACTTTTGGTCAACTCATCTTCGACAAAGGAGGCATGAATATACAATGGCATAAAGACAGTCTCTTCAGCAAATGGTGTTGGGAAAACTGGACAGCAGCATGTAAAGCAGTGAAGCTAGAACACTCCCTTACACCATACACAAAAATAAACTCAAAATGGATCAAAGACTTAAACATAAGACAAGTATATTCATATTTTGAGGAAGAAGTCTGTCTTATGGGAGAGGCACACATTTACATGATAATGAAGATACAATGGTGCTGTGTGGGCTGCCTGAGAGTAACAATGCCTAGGAAGCACAGAGCAGACAGAAAGCCACTTCAGCCTGGGCACGGAAGTCAGGGAGGTTTCTCACTGGGGGCGGTATTTGAATTTGACCTTGAAGGATGAGTTGGTGTGTACATCTCTGGAGAGCTGTACGCCACATACTTTCTAGGAGGAAGCAACAGCATATACAAAGGTGTGGGGACCTGAAAAGAAATGACTTGTTTATAAGCACTTCTAACATTTTATTGCTTATCAGGAATAAGAAGGTACTGTTTCTTTTGTATCCCCATGGTACCTGGCCAGGTGAATGCATAGGTACCATCTAATTGGTTTAACAGCTCCCTCCGGTAAGCATGCAGAAGTTGACCTCTGAGTTTGCTCCTTCCAGATGCTGATAGGAAACAAGGATAGAAGGCTGAGTGAGGAAAGACACGGCCTTGTGGTCCTCTGCTGGTGTAAGTGCCCAGAGAGAACGCTAGCCTCCAAGGGACCCTATGAAGGATGCTGGAATCCGGGCTGCCAAATACAGAGCAAGAGCCCAAGAGAGGAAAACACACTTTCCAGAACGTAAACACTCCCCAGGCTGGTGTTTACAGCCCACCCTGTGGCCCGTCCTGCGGGTGATCTAGGGCTTCCTTGGTCTGCGCTCCTGGGCACTGGAGCCCCTGCTGTCTGAGGTATGACTTTCCTCCTCCCATGGGGCTCCCGGCACAGAACATACCTCTTTCCCTCTTCCCCTTGCTCTTACTTATTGCTTTTTCAGCTACTTAATCTCTCTTGAAGTGGTTTCTCAGGCCATACATTATTTACCAGGTAGTGATGTTTGACTGAGATAATACGTGAGAAGGAAAAGGAGAGTGCCTGGTGCACCATCGGCACAAGACACAAACTCACTCTTGCTTAGCATCTTTGTAAGGCACATGACCAGAGGCAGCACAATATCTTCTCAGATGCCCAGCATCTACCTTCAACCCGAGTACAGGGCGACAGACATTTAAACTGTTTAAATCAAGTGTGACTGGCTGAATCCAGGGCTAGGCACCGAGAGATGCTCAGACAGCAAAAGAGCAATGAGGCCATGGTGTCAGCTTAATAGCTGCTGTCAAGGATGGAAGTACTCAGTTTACAACTTTAATATTTCACAGTTAAAAAAAAAATTGGAGCAGTATTATTCATCCCCACAGTCCCCATGAATGAATCTCACTGGGATAGTTAAGCGTGACAACTGCTGAAACCTGGTGTCACAGGCTGGTGAAGGGGCAGCTACACATCAGACCTTCTCTAGGGTTCACTGGGATGAATGCCCCCCTCCCCCAGCAGGGAGATGCTAAGATCAGGCCACCCTGTGGAAGAGGAAACTGATTCACCTTTCTCTGCCTCCCCTGGCTATCCAATCCTTTCCCTTTATTCAGCGTCCTGTTTCACTGCATTTTGTAAATCTCATTTCTGAGAATGTTTTTCAGAAGCTTTGCCAGAGAGCTACTGTGACACTAGGAATGCATGGGGGGGGTTGTCAGAGGATAAAGCACACAGCTTGTGAATGTAGGGGCTGCACAGGAGGAGAAACACACCCCCCCAAGCAACAAAGAAGGGCATGGGGGAGGGCGGGGGTTGGCAGGACACAGCGTGTCATCTGACAGGGCACAGCCCAGCCTCCTCTTGCTTCCAGAGTCCTCTGTACAGCCATCTCTCTGGCCATCATTCCCACCCTGTGCAGTGGTTGCTCCCTCAGGAGATGCAGGTCTAAGCTCCAAGGGGCTTGGCACTCACTTCTTCATTCTGATACTGCCCACAGCAAAAGACATGTGGAATTTGCACTTACTGGTGTACTGCAACAACAATAACAAAAACCCCACAAAATCTCCTCTGACAACAAGTCAGAAAGAACTGGATTCTATCTTTTCTTTTTCTGCCACTGAGTAGTGAGAGCTTTTGGCAAATCATCTCTTCTCAAGTCTTGGTTTCTTTATTGGTGAACAATTTCCAGTGATGTTCTGTAAAACTCCATGTGTCAGTTTTGCTGTGAGATCTGTCCCTTCACTCATCCCTGTCACATTTTATAGGACCTTTCAGCCAGCATCTTCCAAAGATCTCTTTTCTCCAGTCAGAAATGTCCAAATTCCTAACAGGCACTTTAACTTTCCCATCCCATGTAATTACTGTCAAGACCAAATAAGACAAAAATTAAGGACTTGTGATTGTCATCAGAAGCACTGTTAGGAATGCTCACCAAACAGATATTCAAACCCAAGAAAGACAAGAAGAAAAGCAACTCATCAAGGTGTGTTATGCTATACTTGGAGCTTTAGAAAGGTCACAGACATCTCAGGATGGACGATGGCAGAGTAGATCTCAACAGATAAGTGTGCTCTGTCAATTTATAATGACATCTTCACCTGGGCTTCAAGGAGAAATTGTTAGGTCAGTGTTAACTCACTGTCCCTGAAACAGCTTGAACCAGGAATCAGGGTGAATGTGTCCATGCTGATGGCACACAGGACCTCACTGACTAAGTAGGTTGATAGGAGAGGAGAAGGATTACAGGTTGTTTAGTCCAGTCCCTTCATTAGACACATGAGGACACTGAGGCCCAGGGAGGTGGCATAAACAATCAAGGTCCAGTTTGAGACCGACTTGTGTTTAAAGCCAATGTTGACTCTGGGATTTCTGTATTGGAAGGGTTAGAAGAATAAATTGGGCTGAGGGAAAGGGAGAGGGCTGTCTTGAAGCTGCTTTTGTGTAAGACTTTACAGAAGATTGAAAAAGTATCAAAGTTTGTAGCAAAAAAATGAAAGAGAAGAGCTCATGCTGACGAGAGAGAACAAAAGTCACTCTGGTACCAACACAGCAAGAGCTCTGCTCTGATGCTCTTTTTCACCTGATATGGCCATAGGAACATTTTTAGATGAAGAGGGAAGAGGGCAGGTCCACACGGCAATGAGCCCACTCTCTGGACTGCCAGGGTCATGAGGAAGCAGTGGTGAGGAGCAGGGTTATGTCCAGCCTTGGCAATGGGTGTTCCCTACAGAGAGATGCAGGTAACTCTATCTAATGCTCATTTAGGAGATTGGAAAGCAGTTTCTAGCAGTAAACTCATTAGTTACAACCTCTATTACCAAAAACCAATTTGGAGGGCTGACAGAATTCAGAATTTATTCCCAGCTTTACAATGCCCTTGTGTGAAGGAATGGTGAAAGGACTTTCTCTCCTACTGTGTTTTCACCTTCCAGGGCATAGGTGACAGGTGTCACAAACAGATTAAAGTGATGACATGCCTGAATGATTTCAATGGCTTTGTTTGTTTCATGGCTACCCAGCTGGCTTTCAGGCCTCTCCTCCAACTTTTCCTTTCTTTCTTTTTCTGGTTTTTTTTTTTTTTTGACTTTTCAGTCTGAGTGGTTGAAAGTCCTCTGGGTGACTGGTCAGCTAACAAAGATGGCCATGGGTGACTCCAAGAGCTATTGTCTTATAATGACCTATATGGTTTGTATTCCAAGTAGCTTCTGGAATCTCACTGCAGCCCTGCAACTGAGCTGAGTATTCCACCTAAAATGAAGCAGGACAGTTTGTTTCAACAGATTTGATATGACTTTCTTTTTTTTAACATGGTGGGGTCAACAGGTAGAAATGTTTTTCTGAAATCAAGTAATGTGCAGAAAATTACTTCTCTGTCTTCAAGCCTGTTCCCCTCCATTACCCCTACCTCTTTCAGGCTCTGTCTTTAAGGGTAGGTTGGTGATGCTGTGGGGATGAGTCCAGGATGGCATTAAAGAAGCCTACTAAAGCACCTGGAATAGTAATGGTTTGACTTGTAGTAGCAGCAACATGTCTTTGCTGTCAAGTCTCATCCATTTATAATTGTTTACTCCTGGATATCCAGTGGGTCAGAAGCCATCCACTCCTCCCCTGGGAAAACAGTACCCCCCTCAAATTCTCTGAGCATGATGCATTTGCTATCAGATATCCAATTCACCATCTTCTGGGATATAACAATTAACCATTGTCTAGAACACTGCCAGCTGGTGGCCCACAAAAACCTCTGTTCCCCACTTCTTCCTCAGTTATAAAACCCTAATTTGAGTCAGGCAAGTTCCAACTAAATACATGTAAATGAAAGTTTCTATAAGAATTCCATGAGGGAGCATCATTTCTACCTTCTCACTTTATCCTTTTTGATGCTTAGAATGTGGATGCAATGTCTGGAACCTCAGCATTCACTTTGGACCAAGAGGTGATGTAAGAATGGAAGCCACATGTCCGGGAGCAGAAGATAGAAAGAGCCCAGGTGTCTGATGGCTTCATAGAGCCATCATACCTGTCCTTCTGTGGCCACTGGCTTTAAGTAAGTCTAGCCTTTGCATATCTCTGGCATCCTTAGAACGCTGACCTGCTTCCTTCTGGGCTTGTTTTAAATCCTTATGTGGTAAAGACACAGCAGTCATGTGTCAGTTACTCTCAGGTGATCTGAATCCTAACTGACAACAGACTACAGCACTTATAAGTGGATACTGTAATTAACAGAACCTAAAATATGGCATTTGATTATTGGATACTAAGGACTCAGCCATTGCAGTTTGGAGATTTGGTGACCCTCATTATGCAGTGGCAACATATTTGGCCAATACATGGCCCATTGCTAGAGCCTCAAGTATTAGGGCCAATGGCATTTATGAGTTTCTTTCTTGCTGTTTTTGTAAAGTCCTGTGACAGCGACAAACTCTGGCTAGAGCTGGAGAAGCTACATACAGAAATGGGAGGCAACCCACCTTTGCTGTGAGAGGTTTGCAATTTGGAGCAATGCTGGGTTGAAAATCACCAACAGCTCTTGAATTCAAGTGAAGTAAGAATAAGTGGTGGCTTATTCCAACTGCACCCTTGGAAGGCGGTAAAATTGATGTCATGCCCTCCTTAGGCGGTGAGCCCAAGTCTTATCCCAGATACCAATTCCCATGGACAAACTTGGTGTTTGGGGAGGACACAAATGAGCATCTGAATACTTCTGACATCCTTAGGATGTCAAGCAACATCTTCCAAGGCTTTACAGAGCTTAATAGCAAGATCATTTTTTCCAGTAGAAAGAATTGCTTATTTATTTCACTCTTACACATTATTTAAAATTAGTATTTGTGCAATTGGTTTTCTATGAACAGAATCCTAACTATATAAGCAATCAGCCCTGGTGCTACCTCTAATTCCCTCCCTCCTCTAGGTCTAAGGGGAAAATACTTCTTAGAGATCCAGCTGCCTATGAAGAACTTTGGCTCAAAGTCTCTTCCAGTGCTTGAGATGCGAGGGTGTCTTTGTCCTTCCTATATGGACCCACTTGCCCCACATCCCTAGGTCTTTAGTGTGTTTGTTCATGATGGGATCTTAGACATAAGACATTGTAGAATATCGAGTTTTTGATGCCAGGTTTCACTGGTGCTGCCCAGGACATATGTGCATCTAAGACATCTCAATAGCTTTGAATAAAATGGCACTGACTCCAAACACCAGCAGAGAGTTGTGCTGGGAAAGATGAACATATTTACCATTACATTAGTTTTTGATAGAATGTGAGAAACCTGGGGTTCACAGACATGGCATGCAGCAGTTAAATAGTAAAGATGGGACCCCTACCCGTCAGTTCTGACTGATTTCACAGCCCATGCTTTGGAAGGGGAGTGCAGAGTCCTCCCCAGTTTGAAGGTCCTGTAGACAGACAGGGCTGGGCGTGACATAGTTACAGATTTCAGCATTTATTTATTTAAGCATTTATTTATTTAAGCCATGTGACAGGTGCTATGTACCCTGAGACAGATCTACTTTGGGCAGAGCACAAACAAGTGAACAAGCTCACTGAAATATTTGCTTTTCATCCATGGCTGAAGCTCCCTACCTGGAACTTTTGCCTTCTTCCCAAGGAAGGTGAATGCTACTCAGGTAGGAATAGGCTATGGGGCTGAAACGGCCCCGTGTCCATGAAGGGCTGCTCCATTTCATTGACTCAGAGCTGCGGGGAGTGATTGCACAGGTCCATCTCAGGCAGATGAGGCGTGTCAGCCAGTTGACATGTAGCCTTGGACTTCACTATATGACTGCATACTGTGCCTAACAAACTTCTGCTGGACTATAGCCATGTCAAAGTGTGAAATATTTGCTGCTGCCCATTGGCCACTTTGTAGTCCTGACCCATCACTAATTGGCAGCCTGGATACTCACCCACTCAGGCTTTTATTCAAATACTTACTGAGTGCCTATTAGAGCCAGGGAATTAGAGGGGACTGGGGATGCAGAGGTGGAGACCATAAATACCACCCCTGATCTCAGGGAGCTCTAGTCATATGAGAGCGATGGGTGGTAATTGACTAAACCTATAATAAATAAACCTATAAATAAATGTCCAATTGCAGCTGTGAAAAGTGCTATGAAGAAGAAAAGTCAGAAGATCATGTAACAAGGGGATCTGGACAGCCAGAGGCATCAGAGAATGAGTCTCTAAGGAAGTGACGTTTGGCCTATAAGATGAGTTGGATCTGATCCAGAGACGGAGAGGGGACAGCATGTTCAAAGTCCCTGTGGTAGGAGACAGACTGGCACATTCAAGGCACTGGAGCACAGGGAGTGAGAGAAGATAATGATGCAGGATAATTAGTGTAGCTAATACGATTGGGAGCTTACTCTGTGCCAGGTGCTATTCCAAGGCTTTACATTTATGAACTCATTTAATCTTTATAAAGATACACAGTATCATTTATTATAAGGTACACACTTTTCCCATTTACATATTTCTGAATTCATGATGTACCTTTAAATTAACACATAGTTTAATGTGTCTCATTTCTTATGATAAATGCTATTATTATCTATATTTCTTATATGAGGAAACTGAGCCACAGAGAGATTAAGTAATGTACCCAGTGTCATATGGCTACTAAGTGATTTGAATCTTCAGATAGCCTAGATCTAAAGCAGTAAGCAGATGGGGAGGTGCCTACCCAGATGGGAATGGGAAATTATTTCATGTTCTTCTGAGGCAAGAAGTGGTGTGGCCAAGTTTGCACACTGTAGAGTCCTATCTGGCTCACTGAAATCTGCTTGGTGTGTGATAGCTTTGGGGTCATCTTAGGCCCTCTGCCTCTAGTCTTCATGACATTCTGGGACAGGTACACATATGGTAAAAATTATGCTCAGCTGTAAAACTGCAGTCCCCTGAATCCTATGCCCTTAATGTTCTAGAGCTCAGGGCTTCAAGAATTAACTGCAGAAGGGACAGGTAACTAAGGGTCTGGATGAAGCCTCTGCAGGCATTAAAATGTCCATCCACCATGTCTCTTCACTCCAAGGAGAGGGATGGTCAGAAGGCAGGCTGTCTGCATTCTCCACACAACTATGACTGCTTCTGACCTGGTCCTTGGTGGCTGCAATGACTTCATATTTGCTGACTGGCTCCCCCACCTGTAAAGTGGTCAGGCTGGTCAACAGTTATCGAAGGAACTGTGAACTAAAGTTAGATGCCATTCTCCCTTTTCAGACCTATCAACTCAGAGTTTCTAGGAGGAGACCCAGAAATCCATGTTTTTGAAGAATTCCCAACTGAAGCATATTAATTCTAAGGTATTGCTCCAAAATGACGGTTTTTGTCTTTCTTTACATTTACCAATTAAAAGAGGAGTAAGAAGAACCAGACATAGTGATGAGACACTTTATATATTTTCTATTGCTTAGTGCTTAACCTATTACCCTTTGGCTGGTAACGTTATTCTTACTTGACAGATGAGGAAATGTTGGCTCGGTAAGTTCAGTATCTCACACTTAATACTGGAGTGAGAATTTGAATCTGTTTCTCTCAACCAGTATCCTTCAGCTAACCCAGATGTGGGCAATTTTTTTCTTTAAGGGCTTAAAGTAAACATTTTTGACTTCTGTGGGCCACATAGTCTTTCTATTGAGGTATAGATGATTTACAATGTTACATTAGTTCCAAGTGAACAATACAGTGATTCGGTATTTTTATGGATTATACTCCATTAAAGTTATTATAAAATGATAGCTATAATTCCCTGTGCTGTACAATAGCTCCTTGCTGCTTATCTATTTTTTACATAGTAGTTTGTATCTCTTAATCCCATACCCCTATCTTGCCCCTCTTCCATTCCCTCTATACTTTGGTAACTGCAAGTTTGTTTTCTACATCTGTGAGTCTGTTTCTGTTTTGCTATATACATTCACTTTGTTTTTTAGACTGCAAGTATAAGTGATATTATACAGTGTTTGTCTTTCTCTGTTTGACTTATTTCACTGATCCTAATACTGTCTAGGTCCTTCCAAGTTGCTGTAAGTGGTAGAATTTCATTCTTTTCATGGCTAAGTAATATTCCATTGTACATATATATCTACCACATCTTCTTTATCCATTCATCTGTTGATGGGCACACTTGGGTTTTCTACTTCTTGGCTATTGTAAATAGTGCTACTGTGAACACTGTGCATGTATCATTTTGAGTTAGTGTTTTTGTTTTTTCCTGGATACACACACACACACACACACACACACACAGGAGTAGAATTGCTGGATCACATGGTAGTTCTATGTTCAGCTTTTTGAGGAACCACCATACTATTTTCCATAATAGTTTCTCCAATTTACATTCTCATCAACAGAGTACTAGGATTCCCTTTTCTCCACATCCTCACCATCATTTATTTCTTGTAAACTTTTTGATGGTGGTCATTCTGACAGGTGTCAGGTGGTATCTCACTGTGGTTTTGATTTCCACTTCTCTGATAATTAGCCATGTTGAGCACCTTTTCATATGTTTGTTGGCCATCTACATGTCTTCTTTGGGAAAATGTCTATTTAAGTCTTCTGTCCATATTTTAATCATTTTTGTTCGTTGTTTGATATGGAGTTGTTATGAGCTTTATTTATATATTGGATATTAACTGATTGCTGATCATTTACAAATATTTTCTCCCATTCAATAAGCTGTCTTTTCATTTTGTCAATGGTTTCCTTTGCTGTGTGAAAGATTTTAAGTTTAATTAGGTTCCATTTATTTATTTTTCCTTTTATTTCTTTCACCATAGGAGACAGATCAAAAAAATTGTTATGATCTATGTCAAAAAGTGTTATGCCTAGGACTTTTATAATTTTAGGCTTTATATATAGATCTTCAATCCATTTTGAGTTTATTTTTTTATATAGTGTGAGAAAATGTTCTAATCTCATTGTTTTACATGTAGCTGTTCAGTTTTCCCAGTACCATTTATTGAAGAAACTGTTTTTTCTCCACTGAATATTCTTGCCTCCTTTGTCATAAATTAATTGATCATAGGTGCATGGGTTTATTTCTGGGCTCTCTATTCTGTTCCACTGATCTATGTGTCTTTTTCTGTGCCAATATCATGTGGCTTTGTAGTACAGTCTGAAGCCAGGGAGCACGACACCTCTAGCTTTGTTCTTCTTTCTCAAGATTGCTTTTGCAATTCCAGGTCTTTTTTGATTCCACATAAATTTTAGGATTATTTGTTCTAGTTCTGTGAAAAATGTCATGGGTATTTTGATAGGGATTGCATCTGTAGATTGCTTTATGTAGTATGGCCATGTTAGCAATCTTAATTCTTTCAGTCAGTGAGCATGAGGTATCTTTCCATTTCTTTGTATCATCATCAATTTCCTTCATCAATGTTCTAGAGTTTTCAGACTATGGATCTTTTACCTCCTTGGTTAAGTATATTCCTAGGTGTTTTATTCTTTTTGATGCAATTTTAAATGAGATTAAAAAAATTCTCCTTCTGCTATTTTATTATTAGTGTATAGAAACACAACAGATTTATGTATATTAATCTTGTATTGCAACTTTACTGAATTATTCTATTAGTTTTTCAGTGGAGACTTAAGGGCTTTCTGTATAAAGTATCATGTCATCTGCAAATAGTGATGGTTTTACTTCTTCCCTTCCAATTTGGATTCCTTTTATTTCTTTTCTTTGTCTGATTGCTATGACTAGGACTTCAAATACTTTGTTAAACAAAAGTGGCAAGAGTGGGCATCTTTGTCTTGTTCCTAAATATAGAGGAAAAGCCATTGAATATAATGTTAACTGTGGGTTTATCATTTATAGCCTTTATTACGTTGAGGTATATTTCCCCTATACCAACTTTAATGAGAGTTTTTCTCATGAATGGATATTGAATCTTGTCAAGTGTTCTTTCTGTGTCTATTAAGATGATCATGTGATTTTAAAAATTTACTTATTTTATTGAATGAAAGTCTTTAAATTCTGTAGTGCTTTACAGTTTTCAAAAGTTTCACACACATTATTTCAAATTCCATAATAATCCTTTTTTTATCTCCTATTCTTATATTGCTCCTCCCCTCTTCCCTTTCCCCATGGTGTTCTCTACATCTGTGAATGTGCTTCTCTTTTGTTTTATTCACTAATTTATTGTATTTTTTAGATTCCACATACAAGTGATATCACACAGTATTTGCCTTTCTCTGACTTATTTCACTTAGCATAATGCCCTCCAAGTCCATCCAGATTGCTTCAAATGGCAAAATTTCATTCTTTTTTATGGCTGAGTAGTATTCATGTCTCTCTCTCTCTCTCTCTCTCTCTCTCTCTCTGTGTGCGTGTGTGTGTGTGTGTTTGCATACCACATCTTCTTTATCCATTCATCTGTTGATGGACAATTATGTTTCTCCCATATCTTGGCAATTGTAAATAACACTGCTATGAACATTGGGGTGCACATATCTTTCCAAAGTAGTGTTTCTGTTTTTTTTTTAATATATATATACACCCAGAAGTGGAATTGTTGAGTCTCATGGTAGTTTTATTTTTAGTTTTTTGAGAAATCTCCATACTGTTTTCCACAGTGACTGCACCAATGTACTTTCCCACAAATGCTGTTGGAGGGTTCCCTTTTCTCCACATCCTCGCCAACATTTGCTATTTGTGTTCTTTTTAATGATGGCCATTCTGACAATCTATTCAGTTCTGCTCATTTTAAAAGATGATCATATGATTTTTAGCCTTCCTTTTGTTAATGTGCTGCGTCACTTTGCTTGATTTGTGAATTCTGAACCATCCTTGCATCCCTGGAATAAATCCCACTTGATTATGGTGTATACTTTTTATATATTGTTAGATTTGGTTTGCTAATATTTTATTGGGGATTTTCACATCTATATTCATCAAAGATTTGGTTGATAATTTTATTATTTTGTAGTGTCTTTGGTTTTGGTCTTAATTTAGTTAACATTCTTATTATGAATGTTTTGCATTTGAAGATCTGATAAGTCATTTACTTCTGTTTCATTGCTTATTTTTTAGGAGTTTTCTCTTGCACTTTCAATTAAAGCTAGTTCCTCTGTGTTTTCATTTTGCCTAACTTTCTCTACCTCTATGAATTTAAGTAACATATTTACCTATTGTGGTCTTGATAGAGTGTCCTTATTTGGGGGCATCAGTATACAGACTGTGTGTGCCCAATGCCTTTGGTGGGAGAGCTGGATTTGACACGGACACAAGTCACAACTTTCCTCAAGATGTGATTGGAGGTGAAAGGAGGTGGACCTGGAGATGGAGGGGCTAAAGCTGGAGCTGAGAGTGAACTAAGGCTTCCCCTCTCCTTAGTGGCCATCACCGCCCTATCAGGGTCAGGGTCTGATCCCAAGTTGCTGGAGCAGAAGCCCCAAGGATCAGGTCTGAGCTGGCTCTTTTCCCTTTAACTGAGTGCTTTCCCTCTCCCAGCACCAGGACTTTTGCCCTGGAGTGGCCCCCGTGAGCTGTCGGCTCCTGTTGGCCACAGAGGTCCAAGCTCTCTCCATAGCACTGCTTGTGCAGGTGTCAACAATTATTTCTCTCATTCTGCTCAGACACAGCCTCGATTCCAAGTCCCCCTCTATCTCTCACTGTGATCACTCCCCGGCCTCTGCCACCCCACCCATTGTAGAGCTGCTCTGCGGGGCAGGTGGACCTAAGTGGACTCAACTATATCAGGGTGTGACCTGTGGTAGGGCAGTCACCATCAGAGTTCTGGGATATGTCTCATGTGCTGTTTGAGTAAGCACCAACAGTAGTCACTGCCACCCCACCCAGGATCCATCCTGAGACTGGGTCACTTCTGGATCCCATGGCTGGATTTTCTCCCTGGTTGTGGCAACCTTAGATCCTGTGTCAAGGTGTGATGTGGAGTGAGTGAGGTTGGAGCCTTCACTTGGCTTGGTTGGAGCAAAACTGATGCAGCTGCAGGGAACCCGGCAGCCATTGGAGCAGTCTTCTACCCATCCTGTCCACTCTGCCTTGGGGGCAAGCCAGCGAGCATGCCCTCCTTATGAGTGGAGTTCAGCCTCCCCACTGTCTCACTGGTCCTCCAACCAGCCAAGGGGGCTTGTCTCCCCTGCATGGGACCCCAGGACTAGAGGATCCATCTATGGCTCTCGTAACTCATTCCACTTGGTGGGTCTCTGGCCGTGTATCCTCTCTGAGTCCCCTCCCAGGGGCACAGGTCTGAACCTCATTGCTTTTCTTCCTTTCCTACTCAATTATGTGTGAATTTTTCTTACAGCCTTGGTTGTACAGGTTCTGCCAGTTTCCAGTTTGTTTCCAATTATTTTTCCACATGTAAATGTATTTTTGATGTGTTTGTGGGGGAAAGTGAGTTCCATGTCTTCCTGCTCTGCTATCTATTTTTTTTAAATTTTGTTTCTTTTTGGAGGAGATGGATGGGGGTAATTGAATTTTTACTTATTTGTTTAACAGAGGTACTGGGGATTGAACCTAGGGCCTTGTGCATGTTAAGCAAGAGTTTGACCACTGAACTATATTCTCCCCTTTACTCTGCCATCTTGATCTGACCCCTCATATGATCTTTATTGCAGCTACTCAATTGTGCCATCTTTCACTCAAATGCTGTAGAGTGCCCGAAGCCACAGGCAACATATAAGTACACACATGTGGTGTCCCAGTGAAACTTCATTTATAAAAACAGAGCTGGAATGCATTAGGCCCATTGGCCATAGAATGCCCACCTCTGCATTGAACAGTCAAAGTATGAATTCAGCCTTTGAAAGGAAAAGGTAATGAAATGAGCATGGGTTTAAGCATTCAACATGAAATGCTTAACAAATGGAGCTGTCCAGCATCATTTTGGAATCTTCATGGCTATTATTTCCTGTAAAGTGCTCTGTTACCCAAGTATTATTGCTTATAGTTTGCCCATCAGGAAACTGAGGTACAAAGCAATTACATCATTTGCCTAAGGTCCCATTGCTAGTGAGGAGTTGGGGCAGAGCCAGGTGTCTGAACAGGTCTTTTAGGCTGGAGTTAGGGATCAGGCAAGATCTGAGTCTGAGCTGTCTGACATCAGCATGTGTAATTTTTCTGCTAAGATGAGAGTGGTGGAGGAGAATCTATGCTCTGGCTTCCATGCTGTGGCCACAAAGATATAACAATGGTTCTGGTTAGCTCTGTCTGACCCATGGGCCAAGGTGTTCTTTCCTCCCTGCTTGGTGAAGCTTTGTAAACCAGCATCATTCTATGAATTTCAGCCACACTGGGCTCCCCACCCTCCCAACATAGAGAACCAGGGACTAATGCATTCATAACTGAGTATTTCAGATCTTTCTTTCCCCCACATATAAACAAATAAATGATCAGCATTCAATATTCTAGTAACAAGGTTACTTTCCTGTTGAGCTGAAGATAAAGGATTTGAGGGGCTCCACTGGTGAAGAATTAAAAACATGAATCATAAGTTTAGTTGAGACAAAGCCAAGACACTAACATCTCATTCAGGAGAGGAAAACAGTGAGGCAGAGAGGTTAGCATTAGAAAGATCAGACATCAGGTAACACAACAGCCCTGGTCGATGACCCTCAGCAGAATGGAAATAAAAATGTAGCCCATACGTGTCTAGTTTGTTAATGGGGAGAGAAGACATATAATTCAGAAACCTGCTTTTGTTCCTTTTAAATCAACATGTTTCTGTTAAAATGGGACTTGAAGTCCCATCATACTGAGCAGTCACTTTTTGGATACTGTAAGATTAACTCTGCCTTTCTGGGCCACAGTGGAAATGGAAATACTCAATTTTACCCACCAGCCTTTGGAAGTTATAACTTGGAATTTCTCCAAGTAGCCCACTCTATTGTGTGTAGACACACTACACACTTTACTAGGAGGAGAGAGCTGAGTGGGTGGTATGTACATGCATTCTTCCACTCAGTTCAGAAAGACCAAGGGCAAATGGAAATGAGGGTAGGATGCTAGAAGTCATAGAAAATTTTTTTTATTTTTATTTTTGCCAAAATTATGGGATGCATCACCAATTTGCATGTCATCCTTGTGCAGGGCCCATGCTAATCTTCTCTGTATCATTCCAATTTCAGTATATGTGCTGGCAAAGCGAGCACTCTTGCTTGTTTTTGTTTTGCTTTATTTCAGAAAAAGAACCAAGTCAGGTAAATGTCCATCTGGAGAAATGACTTTAAAAAGTCATTATAAGAAGAAGGAAGCCCAATTTGCCTGCAAAGTTTACGGTGGCAGATTATGTCTGTGTACAGAAGCACGTGCTTAAAATGAGCAGCAGACAGAGCTGCTTTTTTTTTTCTTTCTTTCTTTCTTTCTTGGGCACTTCCTGGCTGGTGTGTTTTAGATTCTGACAGAGAGCTCTTGGAAAAGCTGTTCCCATATTCTGCCAAATCCAATCCTGTCATCTCCCTTTTAAGATTCAACTCAGGTTGTTCCCTCAAGAAACCCTGCTCAAGACTTTTCTCTGATCATCTCCACTGAAACTAAAACACAGCTTGAAAGTATGTTGTCTAATCGCTTTGTATCTTTTTATGTGCAGAGAGACTGTTAAGCTCCTTAAGGATGAGGACCAGCACAAATGCTGATTACGCATTCCTTGTGGTGTCGAGAATAATGCCAGGTTCAGAGGATGCAGGTATCACCTGAGATGTCCCTGCCTTGCCCTTCAGTGGTCCAGGTTAATTTGGCTCAAACTCTTAGTTTTGTAATCTTGGTCAAGTCCAAGGCCCTATTCATGATATGCGGGGATTCTCATGGTCTTTCTTTTCATGGTTCCCATTATGACTACTTCCTACTTGCATAGACTATTTCCCCCCTCACTTCCCTGGATGCAAAACTCACTTAAAAATGTTGAATAGTTGGAGCACAAAGGATTTTTAGGGCAATGAAATTATTCTGCAGGATACTATAGTGGTGGCTACATGTCGTTATGTATTTGTCAAAACCCATAGAATATACAAGTCTGAACCCTAATGTCAACTATGGACTTTGGTTGATAATAATGTGTCCATGTTTGTTCATCAGTTGAACCAAATATGCCACACTGATGAGGGGTGTTGAGGGTAGGGGAGTGTATAGGTGTGGGTGGGGAAGGCTATGTGAGAACTCTGTATTTTCTGCTCAGTTCTGCTGTAAACCTGAAACTGCTCTAAAAAATAAAGTCTATTAAAAGTTTTGTCATTTATTTTATTTTTATTTCAGGGGGTAATTAGGTTTATTTATTTACTTTATTGGAGGTACTAGGGATTGAACCCAGGACCTTGTGCATGCTAAGTATGTGCTCTACCACTGAGATATACCTTTCCCCTGCAAAACTCATTTCTGACTGATTCCCATACAAGTTGGTGAGTCTAGTAAGAACTAGGGATTTTGAGATCACAGGAGAGTCTCACTGAGTAACACATCATCTTGTTGATTCTCTTCTCCTCTTGGATTGCCTCAGAAGTCCCACGTCCCTCTCCCTTCAGAATGTGAAACACTGCAGTTCTTCCAGTTTGCAAATCCAAATCCACAAGGTCTCAGCAAAAACAAAGCCAACTCAAGATGGAACCCACCCTCCTTAGAAAACAGTTGGAGCTTCAAACGACAACTTTCTCCTGCTACATTAAACAGGGCTTGATGCCCCTCCAACAAGAAACCCTACTTAATAAAGGGTCTTTGCACCACTTATAAGTTTATCTGAGAGAAGAAAGCTCCAAGTTGCCACATGGGCAGAAGCTGCTGTGGATCCAGGGTACTGTGAAGGATAGCATGGGACACAGAGGTCTGTCTGAAACAACTTAAGCACATCCAGGTGTGTGGACAAGGGCATGGATCAAAAGGTCTGTATGACCCTCAGTAAACATCAACTTGTTCACATCACTCATGATCTAGAGGACTGAAGGGAGCTAGGAAAGAACAAGGGAGGGATGGTGTCATGTTATACCTTTGTCTTCAATTTACAGATATTCATTGGTCCTCTATCAAGCACTCAATCAGACAGTAGAACTCCACAGATGAATGGTGTATGGGCCCTTCCCCCAAAGAACACTGATCTGTGCCAGAAATGTGTAACACCATCTCTTGTTAAAGTGACTCAATTCTTGAAGATTCTTGGATATCCTGAGAAGGTGGCTTGCCTGGTCTATCTCAATGGTCTGTTTTGCATACATCTGGGACTGTGGTCTACTTGCTAGATCAAACTCTCCGGTTTCCTGCAGCTCCACACCCCACTCTCTCTCCCCATCCCACTACGAGAGCCCAAGCCCAAGTGTCTAGCTGCTCTCTACTGTTCCGCTGGTATTTTCCAGGCCAAGGTCCAAGATATGACAGGAAGGAGAGAGGAAACATTTCTTACACTATACTTGATGCTTTCACATAAACTATTTCATTTTATTCTAATAACAACCCCATGATAACCCATTTTCATCCCTCTTTTATGGATGAGAACACTGAGGTTCAGAGTAATGACTTGCCTAAGTAACACAGTCAGGGGAGGCTAGAGGACGAGAGACTGGCTCAGCCCTAGAGTCCCCACCCTTGCTCCTATCTCCTGTCTGGCTCACCACTAAGTCCATTTAAGGTGCTGGCTCATGCTTTCTGGGTATTCAGTTGTTTTTTTTTTTTTTTCCAATTCCTCATGGCAATCCTTGTGCCAAGCCTGAAGTTGCCAAACATTTAAGTCTTGGGAGAAGGCTGCTATACAACAGCCCCTCTGATCCCCCAGGCTTCCTTTCTCAAGAGGACAGAAGGTTCACAGTAAGTCTGGCAAGGAAGTCTGGCATATGTTGCCAAAGTAGAAACAATGGTTCCTGCCTCGCTTATAAGTTCCTCAATTAAGTCTTTGACATTCAAGTGGAAGTGGGCAAAAGCAATGAACGTGACTGAAATGAAATGAACATGAGTGAATGAAAAGACAGAAACACCTGGGAGGCTGGAGGCTGGAACACTTAAGAGACAGGCAAATCACTTAATCATTTGTTCATGTAGCATGTTTCTAAGTGCCTGGAACTGTGTTAGGTGCTGGGGACATAAGACAGATAAGACATGGTGCTTGCTTAAAAGGAATCCATGGCTTATTAGAGACAGTAGAGCACATGAACCAGAGAAGAGGGCAAGTTAACCAGAGAGGAGGCTACACTAACCAAAAGGGAGGGCAGGTCAACCAGAAAGGAGGGCCCACCCAGAAAGGAGCCTTGTTAAACAGAGAATGTTAACTAGAGAACAGGTACCATTAATCCAGACTTGACAGGTCTTCAGAATCACCTCAGTTGTTTTATCAATTATATGGATTCCTGGACCCCATTTCTACCCTAATGAACTGGAATCTTCCGGAGCCATTATTTGTACTTGTTAATAAGCTCCCTAGTTGGTCCCAACAATCATGGCAGTTGAGAACAAAGCTTCATAGGCATATTATGGAGAGACCTGCACTGGATGCAGTGTGGATACCAAGGAAGGGCCTGCTGGTGCAATTCTGGGCTTCACAGAGGAGGGGATACCTGGAAGTGAGCCTTCAGAATTGCAGCAGAGCCAATAAGGTGCAAGGGTGCTGAGAAGATGGTGGGAGGAGGGCTTCCAGGTGGAAGGCTCCACGTGAGCAGAGACCCTGCAGAGGTCAGTTGGGCTGAAGCCTGGGGTGTGAGAGAGAAATAGGTTAGAGTCCAGACCAGAAGGTGAGCAAGATTCCAAGTGGCCTTGTTGATATCACCGAAGAGTTTGAATTTTACCCTCTTTGATATGGACCATCATTTAAAGATTTAAATCAGGGAGTAAAGTGATCAGCTTTCATTTCAGAAAGATTACTTTAAAACTTCTGGGACAAGATGGACATTTAAGTCTATACATTTAACTCTTCTCTTTTTCAAGTTTCCATGGAAATAGCCAAAGAAATATAAAAAAATAGAACCATCGGGAAAGGACACCTTCCTTGAACTTCCTTGAACTTCCTTGAAGTGTTGACACTTTTTGCATTCACACGACTGAGCATGACTGTGTGTAGTCACTGTCTGGAAGGAAATGCTCAGCATCATGGTACTTCTTGATAGGGAAGTGCTACCATTATCCACACTGATGGGTTGTTATTATTTCTCTATTACAGATGAAGAGGCCACAGCACAGGGAAGGCTACGAAGTCCATCCAGCCCACAGCTAGAAGAAGAGCTAATGTTTGGACCCAAGGAGTCTGGCTCTAGACACTGAGCACTTATGGCATTATACTGCCTAATATGTTGTAAAAAATGTGGTGCTGGTGGTCTTCACTAACTGATGGACCAATGCCCTGAGTTCTGTGCAAATGAAGGAGTTGATCCCAGCAGAGATCACTCTGACTTCCCAGCTCAGAAGGTCTTCAAACAGGGAGGCCATGGGCAGAGCACAGAGGGAGTGCTCTATTGCCAGTAATCATGGCAAGAGAGGGGGAGTGGCTCCCCATCTGCCCAGCAGTGGAACTCCCTGCGATGAGATTGCCTTTGGTTGTAATTACTTTCCTAGATTCCATAGTTGAGGGGAATTCTAACTTGGCACAAATGTTCCTAACTTCGAGCAGCAGGCCCAGGACTCCAAGGGCTGTCACTGGGACAGAAGGCATGGTTTTCATAAAGGTTCAGGAAATACAGAGGGAGCTTATGGATGGAACACTTCCAGCCTTGAGAGGTGTGATAATTAAAATGTGGGCACATCTTATGGGGTTCCAAGATAACCATGGACTTCACCATGGCCTGGAAGAAATCATTTAGCACATGTGCAGATGTTTCTAGCTGTAGTCTTTTCCCAGTCTTCCCAGCCAATGATACTCCTACAAACTAAAGCTGCAGATCCACCTTTTCTCTTTTTCTTAAACTTAAGAATAGAATACACATCCTCATGGTCTCTGATGGAAGCCACTGTAATTCACAACCATGAATAGGACTTTCTCAGGAAAGTTGAACAAACAGAAAAATCACCAGATATATGAAATGATTCAGTGATTTGAAAGAAGGAAATACATATGAAAGATCAGAGCAAATATTCTCTGAAGCAAGTTTATTCCAAAACGTAAGATATGAAAAGAAACAAAATAAAATTGATTCATATTCTCAAAAAAACTTGGGATTTCAGCACCCACCCATCTAAAAGCAACAATCTGATGTCAGGAAATATTGCTCTTAAACATTTCAATTTCTAAATTAATTTAACTTTTAAAATTATACATTTATCTCATAAATTTGTAAATTCAAGTTGTAAATTTCAAATTTGCAAGTAGTAGTAATGAATAATAGATCAGATAGTGTAGAAAATCATATCAATGACTCAAAAGTTCAGTTTAAGAAATTTCCCCAAAATCCAGAAGCAAGACAAAACAAATATAATACATAAAAAATAGTAAGAGATATGAAGGGATAGGTTTAGGAGATAAAATACAGTGTTAATAGGAACTCTAGAGGGAGAAGCAATAATTAATAAATTTAACATGTAGTCCCCTGAGCTAAATAAAAATTTAAGTTGAGCTAAATAAAAATTTAAGTTCTTAAATAGGCTCTTTCCAAAAAAAAAATTACTGCAAAGGCAATTCAGTATTAGAAACTCTATTAACATCATCTATCAGATGATTAGAACAAAGGAGAAAACTATCATTTTATATATAAAGATATAATTAAAAGACATTTAATAAAAATTAACATCATTTTCTAACGTAAAATAGAAATAGAATGATATGCCACCAATAAAATAAAGTATATACATGCATTTAATTTAGTGGTGAAATGATACTAAGCTTTACGATGAAACACTGAAGTAGCCTAATGACCACTATTGCCAGTGGTAATATTGCTTTAGGGGAGCTAGCCAATGCAATTAAGATGAGAAAAGGAGTAAGAGGCATAAAGAACATAAAATAAGAGAAAACTATCATTATGTGCAGATAGTAGTCTATCTGCAAAACCAAAAAGAATCAACTGAAAAACAGATAAAACTAATCTGAGATTTCAGAAGCTGGCTTCAAAACAAATGTGTAAAGACAATAGCTTTTTTACATACTAGCATAGCCATTTATAAAACATAATGGAAACCAAATCATATCACAGTAGTCATGAAACTATGTAATATTCAGAAATAACACTTATTGAATTATGTGAAATCTATATGAAGGAAACTACTAAATATTCCTTTACTAGAAAAAAAAAAGGAAACTTAAATTCATGTAAGAGATTGGTAGCAGAGATTTGGGAGTTACCACTTTGAAGTTAATGGTTGCAGATTCCCTAGGAGAGTGTGGAGCACAAAGAGGAAAGGGCCAAAGAGGACCAACATTCATATTGTGCCTGGGGACAGAGGTGCCAGTAAATGAGGTTGAGATGGTGTGTTTTAAGATAGAGGAGGAAAACCAGGAGGGAACAGCATCACAGAGACCAAAGAAGACTGCCTTTAAGAAGTAGGGAGTATTCCACGTGCTCATTTGTTACAGAAGCACTGGCAAGATAAAAATAGAAGAGTCCATGATATTTGGCTTCTAGGAGATTGCTGATCACCATGGCAAGGGTAGTTTTAGTGGAACTGGAGAGTGCCAAGTTTGGGGTGAGGATCTTCGAATTTCTTGTGATGCTAATAACCATGGAGGAGACAGTACACATGCGACCCACCAGTTACTATGTGAAATCAACAAACCCCAGTGACTCGCGATTTCCTCATCTACAAAGTAGGGTAGCAGTTGCCAAAAAAGTGTGATAATGACTGTGAAATGTTTTATAAACCATAAGCCACTATATAAACAGATGGTGGTGTTTTTAGTTCTGGCCCAATTCCAGGCAATATGTTAACAAACAATTTGTTAAAATGATGGCCCTGAGATAATGTCCCTAAAATATTTCCCCATCACTTCCTCTGTAGTACCAGTTTTTCATCCCCAGGCAGGTTCTGCAGGCTTGTTAATACAGAAACATGATCTGCTCTGTGTTTGTGTTTTTGACGCAAGCAAACTAAGCTGCCAGGGAAACCAACCAATCTGAAATGTTTTGCAATGCCCTGCATTGTCTCAGCCATCAACTGGAGACCAGAATTCCAGTTTCAAGCAAAGTGAGGTGGCAGAGTGTTTTCCTGTGTGTAAGTAGACACTAGATCTTAAATAAATACTGTGTTCCTTCCCAGAACTTAGCTGGAAGCCCCCCCACCTCAGCAAACATAACTGTGGGATGCTTGGCACATGACCCAAAACAGCTGACATTTCAATTGTCCTTGGCCTCTATTGTTGAGATTTCAAATGGTCACAGTACTGACATTTCTTTAAATCTTTGGTGGGAACATTTCAGTGACAAGGGTCCAGTGGTAATAACATAATGGGCTTAGCCCCACATTCATTCCTTCTTTCTTCTATCCCTACAAAGTATATTTGTTAAGCATCTATGAAATATCAGGCACTGCCAGGGGTAAGGTTCACAGAGATGGATGACACTGAGTTGCTTTTAAGAGCTTGGGGTTTAGTGAAAAAAAAAAAAGAAAGAAACATGATAGCATTGAATTACAATACAGTGAGAACTTTAATAAATGTGTGCTCGAAGGGCTATGGGAACCCTGAAAAATGAGCATCCAGGCTGTCATTTCAGCCAAAAGGCCATGGGTTGAAATGTCAGAAGTCTCACTCTTAACTCTGAAAACATCAAGCTTAGCAGTTGGTACACACTAGGTGTTCAATTAATGCTTGATACACAATTGGTGAATACCACTAAACATGACTTTAGATCGTAGCTCTCCTAATCACTCAAATTCTATTCCCACTGGGGTAAGTCACTTCTAAGGGGATAGTGACATGCTCCCTGGGACAGCAGACTACACACTCCATCACTCAGCTGATGGACCAATGGCTATTAAATCCTAAAGAAAGATGCGGCTAAGACCTCTTGAAAGGGTTGTTTTAGGCAAAAGTTGAGCAGCAGAGAAGACTGGGAATGACACAATTGTCGCAATCACCTTGATTGAATCTAGTGAGACACCCTGGCATAGCATGGAAACAGAAGTTGACAGGAATCTTCTGATGTCATACATACCTCAGTGGGGCATTATGAAAGATTGCCGATAGGAAAGATTGTCCTGACACTGAAATGTGGTAACACAACCAGGCAAGTTTCTCCCTTCTGAGGGTCACTGACCCTATCTGTCAAATACCAGGGTTGGCTGGCTGCGCTCTGAAGTCTCTTCCAGATCTAAAGACCTAGGATTCATTTTTAGAATCAGAACAAAAACTATTAAAACAAAACTCTTAATTCTTAAGAGTAAGTGTGTGCCACTGGGGGAGAAGCAATGGCAAGAATCCTGAAATTCACACAACACAGTCCCCATTCCCTTCCATGTGGTTGTTAACCCTTTGAATTTATCAGGGCAGAAGATCTGGGCAGGGAGCAAAACAGAGGAGACAGTTTTAACTTCTATGGGCAAGAATCTGTCTCCTTGCACTCAACGTTCTCTCTCCTACTTATGCTAACTATAGGTCATGGGCATCATAGGAATACTCTAATCAGACTCATTCAACTTTTTACCAAATTGGCTGACTGTAAACAGTTTTATTCAGGGTGTTGTACACAGAAAATGCCTGGGGTGGTCCCTGCTACATAAGGACATTGTCAGCCTTGGTAAAGGACTATCCTGGCTGCAGGATTTCAGAAAAGGCTAAGCTTGCTGGTTAACTAAAGGACAGCAGTTAATTGAAGGTGGAGACTGGCTGTGCAGAACACGAGCTCCCTTGGGTGCCCCTCCTAGTGCCCAAAATGGTGGTTGACCCATAGGAAGTCTAAGCCTGGCCTTGCCTTCCTTCTGGGCTCCTGGCTTCCCCTTGGATTCCAACAATCAGTGTCACACTATTGCTGATGAGGTATGAACATCCTGTTCCTGAAACCCTCCGACAACACTGCCGAAGAGCCCACTGGGGAGGAGTTAGACCCTCCAGGCTGAGCATGACATGAGGGAGGACTGTGTTGCTGAAGCTGCCTGCTCTGGGAGATTTCAGACTGAAAGATTGGCCCCAGGGGGAGAATCAGCCTAACCAAAAACACTGGGGTAATTCAGGATCAAAGCCAGCACCAGCTGAGTGAAAAAAAGTCCAGCCTGTTAGCCACCCAGCCTTGGTCCTTCTCCAAAACAGGGTTTCCCACCTTTTCTTTCCTTTTCATCAACTGTGGCCAGAGGCCACTGCAGGGAAGCAAAACTTGCGACTCCGAAATATCTCTGGCATGCAGATTATTTTGACCTGAAAATATTCAAGCCCCAAAAGAGTAAGTAAGAAACTCTGCCTGTCCCCCTAACTGCCTAAAATCATGTAGACAGAGGACCTGTTCCAGGAAAGGGGCTCTCACCATAGATCACTATGCTATGAACTAAGTGTATGGACAGGGAGGAACCTAGCAAAGCCTGTTAAAATTCCTCTCTGTGTCCCATTACCTCTGCATGGCCCAGCAAACATCTGTTTATCAAACACTTGCTTTTCCATCTCCATGGCCTTCCACCCCTTTGATGCCCCAGACCACCTTCCCTCTCTCAACGTTCTCTTTTGTTTCTAGCTGAAGATGGTATGAAGGTGAGGGTTTTGGCCATGTTGCAAGTTCCTCAATTCTTCTGGGTCTCTCCCATATACATATGTTATTAAACTTTTGTCAATTTAGTTCTTAGACCAGACAGAACAGCCTTGAAGAGTAGCAGAAAGTTTCTTCCTCCCGAGTACTCTAAATTGTCTTCTGTTCTCTGGTCTTCTTGCTCCAGTTTCTCCCTGTCCATCCACCCTGCATCCCTTACTGACAGAGGAGTCCCCCTGGCCACTCTCCAAAGCACGGCTCGGCTCCTCTGGTGACCCCATCACCACTTCTGGCCCACCCTGTGCTGCTGGCTTCAGAGGCCACATCCAGTCCACTTCCCAGCTCAGTCACAGTGGCCTGAGGAAACTCCCCTCTACTCCAGAAGTCATATGCTTTCCCCCTTCCTTTGCTCCCAGAAATTCATACCAAGCATGGTCCTCCTGGCCTCCATACCAAAGGAAAGGCCCACTAAACACAACTTACCTTGTTTATGTTGGAAAACATCTTGTCTTCCATTTAAAACATAACCAAATCGTCAGGAACTCTCCTTAAGACCTACTGTTGTCCATCCTGCCCTTGGCTCTCAGGGATGCTCTCTCCATTTTTTTTTTTTTCAATATTGAAGTATAGTCAGTTACAATGTGTGAATTCCTGCTGTACAGCATAATGTCCCAGTGATGCATATAGATGCGTATATTGGTTTTCATGTTCTTTTTCATCAAAGATAAAATTGAATTACAAGATAAAATAAAATTATTACAAGATATTGAATATAGTTCCTTGTGCTGTACAGAAGAAACAGATTTCAGTTCCTAACAAATCTTAATTCTCCTCAGTGCTAAGATGTCTTTCATTGCCCTCTCTCCTGGTATGGCCTGACAAACCTCATTTGGCTTTAACTTCCTCTTCTACCTTCATTTCATCTTTCTGTCTTTCCCTTCTTTTCCCTTCCCTCCCCCCATCTCCCCTTCTTTTTGCTTACACACCCTTCTTTCCCTTTTCTCTCCTCTCTCTGTCTCTGTCTAGTGTTATTAGCTCCATATATCTCCCATCCCCATCAACACAACACAGACTTGGCAGCCCAGGCAAAAGCTGCCAAGAAGTGACCCCTGTATTCCCCACTCCAGGATTTTGAAAGTAGCACCCAGGAATGGTGCCAGTTGGGAAGGCTGTGCTTAAGGGGAAGAAGGGAGGTCACACCAACCTGATTATTATTTTTCTGAATTTTAATTATATATATTTACATGTATGGCTGTATCAAGGGATCAAGCCTGAATAAACATCTTTTTCACCCCCCCAACAACAAAAAATGTCTAGCCCAGCTCATTTGTGGAAGGTTCTACTCCTTTCTTAGAGGTCACCATATCCTGTTCTTTTGGGTCACATAGCTCCAATACACATAGATAAGGTCAAGACCATCACCTTCCTGCCTTAGAAAATCACGTTACCCTCCCTTATCATATCTCGTGTGAAGCCACATTTAAATGTTATCATAGTCACATGGCTGGAGAAAGAGCTTTGAAAAGAAGAGCAGTCACAAATTGTGTCAAAAGACACAGAAACCTTTAGAATAATAAAGACAGAGAAGAGATAATATGATTACTGGAGACCTCCAAAAACAAGTCAAGGTGATTTAAAATATATTCTATAATTCTAACTCAAGATCATCAAATTATAGCCTATAAGCTAAATGTGGCGTGCTGTCTGTTCTTTTTAAATGGCCTATGGGCAAAGAACGGGTTTTACATTTTTAAATGCCTGATAGAAAATAAAAAGGAGAATATTTTGTAATGTGAAATTTCTATGGCATTCAAATCTGTGTCCATAAATTAAATTCTCCTGGAATACAACCATACTTATTTATAGATTGTATATGACTGTATTCATGCTGCAATGGAAGAGTTGAGTAGTTGAGACATAAGGTAGTTGCAACATTTATGGCCCATAAAGCCTAAAATACTCACTATCTGACTGTAATGGGTTAAATGGTGGCCCCCCAAAAAAGATATCCAGCCCTGTGAATGTTACCTGATTTGAAAAAGGAGTCTTTGAAGATAAAATTAACAGTAGCCAAGACATGGAAACAACCTAAATGTCCATCAACAGATGACTGGATAAGAAATTGTGGTATATTTATACAATGGAATACTACTCAGCCATAAAAAATGATAAAATAATGCCATTTGCAGCAACATGGATGGTCCTGGAGAATGCCATTCTAAGTGAAGTAAGCCAGAAAGGGAAAGACAAATACCTTATGATATCACTTACATATGGAATCTAAAAAAAAAAGACAAATGAACTTATTTACAAAAAAGAAACAGACTCACAGACATAGAAAACAAACTTATGGTTACCAGAGGGGAAAGGGGTGGAAGGGATAAACTGGCAGTTCGAGATCTGCAGATACTGACTAATATATATAAAATAGATAAACAAGTTTATACTATATAGCACAGGGAATTATATCCAATATCTTGTAGTAGCTTATGGTGAAAAAGAATATGAAGATGAATATATGTATTCATTCTGCTGTACACCAGAAATTGACAAAACATTGTAAACTGACTATACCTCAATAAAAAAATACTAGAAAAAAATCAATTAGCTTGAAAAAAATAATTAAGGGTCTTGAGATGAGATCATTCTAGATTTATCAGGGTTGTCCTCAAATCCAATGACAAGTGTTCTTGTAAGAGACAAAAGAGGGGATGACACACACAGACACAGAGGAGAAAGCCATGTAACAGTGGAAGCAGAAATTAAAATTACATAGTTATAAACCAAGAAATTCTTGGAACCGCCAGAAGCTGGAAGAGGCAAGTAAGGATTTTCTCCTAGAATCTTTGGAGGAAATACAGATCTGCTAATGTTTTGATTTTGCCCTTCTGATTCCCAGAACTGTGAGAAAATAATATTCTGTTGTCTTAAGCCACCCAGTTGGTGGTAAATTGTTAAAAACTAGGAAACCTATACATTGACCTTTTCCAGAAAGTTTGCCAACCTCTGTTCTAATTTGTATTTTTATATTGTATTTTGTTATGTTCATTCATGTTTAGTTTGAGGACGTAAAGAGATAATGCACTTGTAAGCATACATTGCATTTCTATTAAGTTGAATAAGAAAATGAGAAAGCCTTTGTGAGTCCACAGGGTGAAGTTGACACCTCTCTCTCTCGTGGTGGGGGTGGGGGTGGGGGGCTGGTTGCTCCATCCATCTCTCAAGGGACTCATCTCTCCAGTGCATCCCAGCCACTGCCCTGGATCAATGGCGACTAGAAAAAGAAGCTGGAAGGGATTGGCACCTCAGCTGTTATTCAAGTTTGTGGTGGTGGTAGAATGGTGGTTGGGGAAGTATTGGGAAAGAAAGCAAAGGAGGAAAGGATGCTAACTTGGAACTGGTAACTGAGACACAGAGGAAGTCTAGACCCCACTCCACCAAGTCTGAACAAGTCACCTTTCCTTCCTTTCCCTTTGTACCACCTGCTCACTGTACTTCCCTCATCCATCCATGGAAGCAAGGGTCACATGGCTACTTAATTAGGTACCCACATTTCTCCTCCTCACTCTCCCAACTGAAAGGACTCAGGTGAGGAAAGGACCTACTAAGACAAGAGTCTGACTTTAGTGGGATCAGAGAAGGAACTGGCGAGAGCCAGCAAAGGAGGGCTACACTCACCTGGTTCCCCACCTGTTCATGTCCAGCACTGCCTTAAAAGGGCAGATAAGTAGCCCAGGCAGCTCCCAAACTGCCCTGGGCCAGGACCATGCCAAGTGGCATCAATGGGAAGCCCCACCCCACCCTAGGGCACAGGCACAGGGATGCACTGCCCTCACACTGAAGCGAAACTGTCCCTCCAAAAAAAAAAAAAAAGGAAAATTTATGAATATATTAATTTTATACAGGAAAAGGTTGATAATTTAAGAGGTGAAAAATTTAAATATTTCATTTTGTTCTCTCAGTTCTGGTTACTGACTGTCATCAGGAAGATGTGGGAATTATTGAGAGAGAATTATTGAGAGCGAATTCACAACAGGGAAGCAATTTCTGGTGTTTCTACCTAGAGACAGGAAGTAAGAGCATTCTGAGTCCAAGTTCCCATGGAAATGAGCTTTTAGTTCAGAGCTGGTTTCTCAACCATGAGCATAAGTACATATCGATTTATACAATTCTCATTATAACCTTATGAGTTATGTCTAAATCTAAAATGGAGACCTAGCTATGTTGAGCATTTATCTAAGATCATAGAGATAGTTGAAGACAGAAAACAGCAGGTTCTAACTAGGACTCAGGTTGGTTCTCCAACACTTCTCACTACTTTGGGATCTAATTCACTTTTTTTTTTCATGTTGTTGAGTCTTCTTTTTAAATTTTCTATTGAAGTATAGTCAGTTACAGTGTGTCAACCTCTGGTGTATAACATAATGTTCCAGTCATACATATAACATGCATATATTTGTTTTCATATTCTTTTTAATTAATGGTTATTATAAGATATTGAATATAGTTCCTTGTGCTATACAGAAGAAATTTGTATTTTATCTATTTTTCTATTTAGTAAATATTTGCAAATCTTGTACTCCCAAATTTATCCCTTCCTACCCGCTTTCCCCCTGGTAACTATAAGATTGTTTATTATGTCTGCAAGTCTGTTTTTGTTTTATAGATTAATTCATTAGTGTCTTTTTTCTTTTTTCTTTTTTTGATTCCACATATGAGTGACATGATACACTTTCTCTGTCTTACTTCACTTAGAATGACAATCTCCAGGCCCATCCATGTTGCTGCAAATGGCATTATTATATTCCTTTTTTTTTAATGGCTGAGTAATTTTCCATTGTAAAAATATACCACAACTTTTTAATCCAGTCATCTATTGTTGGACATTAAAGATGTTTCATATCTTGGCTATTGTAAATAGTGCTGCTAAGAACATTGGGGTGCATGCATCTTTTTAAATTAGAGTTCTCTCTGGATATATACCCAGGAGTGGGACTGCTGGGTCATATGGTAAATCTATTTTCAGTTTTTTGAGGAATCTCCATACTGTTTTCCACAGTGGCTGCACCAAACTGCTTTCCTACCAACAGTGTAGGAGGGTTCCTTTTTCTCCACACTCTCTCCAGCATTTGTCATTTGTGGACTTTTGAATGATGGCGATTCTGACTGGTGTGAGGTGATACCTAACTATAGTTTTGATTTGCATTTCTCTGATAATTAGCGATATTGAGCATTTTTTCATTTGCCTATTGGCCATTCGCATGCCTTCACTGGAGAATTGCTTGTTTAGGTCCTCTGTCAATTTTTGTATTGGGTTGTTTCTTTTTTTGTTATTAATCTTTATGAGCTGTTTATATATCCTGGAAATTAAACCTTTGTCAGTTGCATCATTTGCGAATATTTTCTCCCATTCCATAGATTGTCATTTTTTTTCTTTTTTGCTTATAGTTTCTTTTGCTGGGTAAAAGCTTGTAAGTTTAATTAGGTCCAATTTGTTAATTTTTGCTTTTATTTCTATTGCCTGGATAGACTACTCTAGGAGAACATTGCTAAGATTTATGTCAGAGAAGAGTTTTATCATGTCTTGTCTTATATTTAAGACTTCAAGCCTTTTTGAGTTTGTATATGGTGTGAAGGAGTGTTCTAATTTCATTGATTTACATGCAGCTGTCCAGTTTTCCCAGCACCACTTGCTGAAGAGACTTTTCTCCATTCTACATTCTTGCTCCCTTTGTTGAAGATTAATTGACAGTAGGTCTGTGGGTTTATTTCTGGGCTCTCTATTCTGTTTCATTGTCTGTTTTTGTGCTAGTACCATGCTGTTTTGATTACTGTAGCTCTGTAGTATTGTCTGAAGTCTGGGAGGGTTATTCCTCCAGCTTCATTCTTTTTTCTTCAGTATTACTAATTCACTTTAGGTTAATGTCTTTGAGATCCTCAGGTGGGTAAAGGCCTAGGCATTTATGGGGAAAGCATTATTCCAGATAACTACTGAATCAGTATAATTTTGATTAGACAAAGTAGACATGGAGAGATTTCCAAGTTTTCCTAACTCTCTTTTACTCTCTGCCCTTTTCCTGGGTAGAATATGCATACTGTGTATTCCCAGGGTCTGACTTAACAAAAGGGATTACTATAAGAAGTAGCAAAAGGACAGCTATTTTTAAAGATAAAATAAATACTTAATTAGATCAATAGGAAAAAAAAAGGAAATAGTTCTAAGAGGGAGTCTCTAACCCAGGCATCAAGCAAAGCTCTAAACTTAGAATCTCTTAGTTTTTAACAGCAGGGGTAAAAGTTGTTTGTGTCAGCTTTGGGTGAGTGTCACATATTTTCATCTATTAATTTTTGTTGAAATGCCTGTTGAGCAACACAGGAAGACAGCTGACTGCAACATAATTTAATTTGGCAGCTGAGTCCTGAAGCTGAGTATTCCTCAAATTAGCATGCCAGAGGGTAGCAGAGGATAGCAGAACTGAAAAGAAGAACTTGTGGTCTGTGAGATGCTCAATATGTGGCAATTTAGTGAGAGTTGAGCCTCTGCTCTGAATTCAGATGGTCCCACGTCCCAGTCCTGGTTCTGCATCTGACCAGCTTTGTCAATTCTGGCAAGTTATGTCAATCTCAGAGCATCAGTTTCTTCATTTGTAAAATAGAGATAGTAACTGCACCTCTAAGGGTGTTATACTAAGTGCTTCAGACATATTATCTCTTTCTGCTCTTAAAATAACCATCAGCTGATAAAACAATTTTTTATTAGTAATTTTTTATTTTTTGGCTATATCAAGCAGCTAATTTGGTTGGAAAAGCCAAGGAACAGGAGACCTGATTTCCAGTCCAGCTTAGATACTAACTAATTCTAGACCTGTAAGGATTCAGAAAGCAGACCCCAAACAATATGCCTTCCCTAGTTACATCATTTAAAATATTAAATACTTAGGCCAGCTGAAGCACAAATCAAAGTAAAGAATTCAGATGGGGAAGGTGTGTTATAAAAGATCCACTGGTAAGTATTGAACCCAGTTAAATCTAAATAATTGTTTGTTGCATTATCTTTTTATTTAAAAATTTTTATTTAAAAATTCAACTCTAAGAAAGTCTTCCCTCAGTGACATGCCAGGAAAGAAAAAAAATTTCTATTAGCCAAAGTTCTGAAGACCCTTGGAAACAGGAAAAAGGAAAAAGGTGATAGGACGTTCTATAAAGCTATTTCTAGCACAAACCCTTCCCTTGAAAACATGGAGCATTCCTATGGGAGAAAGAGAAGCCAGCATAGATCTAAATTCTAGAATAACTGGAGCCATTTTGCTACATCTTTCCTGTTTTCTTGCACCAATTCTGGGACTATTATTACCCACAATGCTATGTGACTAGGAGTGCTTACATCTAAGAGGGTCAGGTTGGCAGCTGGAAGGAGTTGAGCCTGATAGAGTTGTGGGACATCCTGGGAGTTCTGTTGAACACTGGAGGAACGGTCTACTGAGAAGTTACTGTGTAGCAAACAATCCTATCATTCACTGGGTCAGGTAAGTAAAGAACTAGAAAGAATGTCTGACTACATAGAAACCATTTTCTTGATAAAAAAAGATAAATAGGCAGTAGGACTAGGTGTCTCCTCCTGGCAATATATTCACACCAAATGAAAGACTTCAAAACACTAAAAAAAAAAAAAATTTAAAAAAAAGGCTAGAAAGAATTAATATCTAATAAGACTTGATCTGAAGATCAGAAATGTGAATCTTAGTGAGGGGAAGGTATAGCTCAAGTGGTAGAGCACATGCTTAGCATGTACAAAGTCCTGGGTTCAATCCCCAGTACCCCCTCTAAAAATAAGTAAACTGAATTACCTCCCCACTCCCCCCAGAAAAAACATAAATAAATAAATAAAAGAAATGAGAATCTTATCAGCAATTATGTGGACAGTGAGGGAAACCAAGTTTTAAAAATATGGCATTTACAGTAAAACTTAGCCTGAGAAAATCTTTCCACATTAAAGGATGAGTAAATAGAAAAAAATATTAACTTAGAGCCAATGAATTATGACTGTATATTATAAAAGGTGGAGGAAATGCTCAAAGAGCAGCAGAAGATAGTTTTGAAAGAAAAAAGACTTACTGTAGTCTCCAGAAATAAATTTTATAGCACAGTTGCTTTGGAACAGTTTAAAAACTCTTCAGTATAACATCAACTCTGTGAAACAGAAAAAAGATGAGATCAAAGGAATACAAGCTGAAATTAAAAAAAAAATTAGCCCCCTAAAAAAGGAGGGGGCATGAATGCTATTGCTGACTGAGTTGATTGAGATGAGAAACAGTTTTGAAGGAGTTAAAAGTGTGGTAACAGAAGTAAATCCAGCATTAGAGTCAATAAATTGCAGAAAAGCAAATTAGAAATGAATGAACCAGCTTTAGAATTTGTTCCAGAATGAAAAGGAAAAGGATAAACAAAATAAAAATAATGAGGAAATTAGAGTTCTTGAACAGGAGAATTAAATAATTTGAACAGAAGGTATGACTTTAGGCATAGAAGAAAAATGTTCCTGAATTGAGTAAACATCTAGGGCTGCTTATAATAAGCAAAAATCAATGTATGTGAGAGAGGACTATGTGCTTAGAGATATTATTATATATATATATATATTTTTTTTCTTATTTCAAGAGTTAAGAAAGAATTCTACCAGCCATACAAGAAGATACACATTTGGCCTACAGAAAAACAATTAGGCTAGTCTCGTAAGTCTTTTCCTATTATAATTCCAGAAAATAAAGGAGCCATATTTATAAAACTATGGAAGGAGAAACCTTATTGTCTGGAATTGTCTGCCTAAGTTATTAGTAATGTGTTAAGGCAACAGAAAGACTATCTCAGGAATATAAGAGCTCAGAAAATATATCAACCATAACTTCCTTGAAAATAACCCCAGCATCAGCAACACCAAAGACATTGTCCAGCTGGAGAGAAACAGCTCAGAGTAGCCCCAGAAAGGGACAGTTGCTGACTAAAAAGATGATGGCTAACACTGCAATAATTTAAATAAAAATTAAGACTTAATAATTGTTTAATATTATTATAAAGCTCAATATAAATGTTGAATAAAAATTAAGGCTTAATACTACTACTATAACCTTTAACACAAATGTTAAAAATAGCTCCTAAAGGAGAAGAGACACAGAAGAGACACATGAGTTAAAGCCCCATATGTAGCTTTCTGTGACTGTGAGGCTTGGGGACATCCCAGCCAGGCTGAGGATTTTAGATCTCACTGTCCTCCCAGCTCTTTGATCCCTCTACCAAGCCTCTCAAACAATGGTTTTACCTCAGAAAAAAATATATATACTTTTTAAAACTGGGAGAGTGAGAGAAAGGAAAGCAAAATTAAAAATGCATGCTAAAATATTAATCTTTCATAGAGGTAGCCAGCAAACACAGTTTTATTCTTGGCATTGACAGTGATAAGAAGAATAGTTTCAAATTTTTGAAAACATAGAAGTAGCCACTAGAAAATCAACAACAGAGTACAGGACTTTCAGATCACTAGAGGAAACAAAGTCAAAGGAAACATAGTCCATATAGTGAAAGGGGTATTAAAAAGAAAACAGCAAAGAGACAACACTAACACCAATAAGTAACCTAAAGCAGAAGCAGAATCAGATCAGGCATATTCATTATGAAAAGAATGTTAATGGATAAAAACACTAAAAGAAAATGACCCTGAAATATCAGCCACATATAAACAGCTACTTAGACTTCCTAAAAAAACTATTTCCTAGGAAAAGTTGCAAATAAAAATATGGATATTCTGTGTACAAATCAGCTGTGGAATTGAGCCATATCTTCTCATCAGCTGCAATGGAAAACCTGGGCAGTATTGGCTCAAGGGTGAATCAGGAAATCACTAATCCAGAGTGATTATTGGATGAATTTGTCAAAACTGAATTAGAGTAGCCTGACCAAGATCCCCAAATGTATAGATTATTTTTTTTTAAAGGAAGATTTTGGAAATCTTCCCATTCTATTACTCGAAAGGTACTAGAAATCTTTTGTATTACAAACCAAAGAGGGTTCTGAAAGTGCCTTTTAGAATAAAATGTTACTCCCTTGTGCCACATATAAATTCAGAAGACAGCCATGCAATAAAAAGTTTACAAAATCAGATTTATGAAGGCCAAGGCATCCCAAAGTATTGCATGTTTTCAAGACCCAACCTAAATATTTCTCTAAGAAAAATGCCAGATTAAAAAAAAATGTGGTAGAAGCACACAGTGTAACATACTTTAATTCAAGTTGGTGGCCAACAGTTCTGGATCTCCAAATAACACCAGGTGAAAGCCAGTGCCTGCTAAGAAGGTCTACAATATTCAGTTAAGTTATTTTAGAAAAGAAAATCTTGGGGCCAGAACAATAAAATATGCCAGTGGAAACTGAGAATCTTCAGCTAGAAGTAAAGAAATATATCAAAGGAAACAGGTTTATTTGAGTTCTGTTTTACCTAAGACATATTTGATCATATTTCATGACTTTCTTGATAGGGGATACAGTTTCCTGTAATTTCAGGTCAATAAAATTATATGTTTAGCATTTTTTTGTGAACTATTTATGTCTGGGTGACACTCAAGAAACTGACCGTTTTATTTAAGATCTTTTTGTGCATTAATTTTATATTATTATTATTTCTTTTAAAAAGATCTATTGGGGTCTAGGGTAGACAGTCCCGAAATGTGCCTCAGTTGGCATATTGATTATTTTGAATTAAAATTACTTAAGAAATGGCCAGTGCAAGAGGGATACTCTGACCCTCCGTTCTGTCTCCCTCAAAGCAGGAAATAAACCTCTCATGTGAAAAGTGCACTTGCTGTATCAGGAGGTGGATCGCCTTTATTGCCAAAGATGGGAATCTGAGCTGAGAAGCACATACAAACAAACCTTGTTCCTTCGTTAATTTACTACCCCAAGCCCAAACTCTGTTTAGGTTTAGGGTCACTAACTGGGCACTCAAAACCGTTTTTTTGTTTGTTTGTTTTGTTTTGTTTTTTTGGTCCTGTCATTTTCTCGCAAATTCATGGTTTCATCTAAAATATATAAAAGCTGCCTGCTTTCACCTTCTTAGGTCCCATTTCTGTGAGACCTTTATATGCAGGAATTAGATGTGTTTCTTTTTCTCCTGTTAATCTGTCTTATGTCAATTTTATTCGTAGTCCAGCTAATAGATCTCAAGAAGGGCTGTGGGGGAAATTTCCCCTCCCCAACAGATGTATGACTCGGAGACAGGTGGTTGTTTCAAGGTTGTTAAAATCCATGCTGGAATTCCTTGTACAATCTGCTATACTGAGTATGAAGCATTATGGCTTTATCACTTGTGGGAGGGACTACTGGTGCTCTCCAATGTCCAGGTATTTCCTCTGTCCTGGCCCCGTGAGAGATGATCATTCCCAGCCCCATTCCAGCTAGGCAAGGGTGTGGGGCAAGGGGGTGCTGCTGTCTAACCAACAAACGGTGAGTGGGAGTGATGGGTATAACTTTCGGGTTAAGACAGTTCAGAGCTGACATGCCAGCTCCACACTCCCTCTTACTCATGGCAATCTTGGAAGTCACTGTTGACATGAAAGTGTCACAAGATGGAGGGAGATTCGATTCCCGGATCATCAGATGAGGAGAGCCCCAGCTGACCCACATCAGAGTGTGGCCGAGCCAGCAATAAACCATTGTGCTGAATTACTGAGAATTCAAAGTTTATCTGTTAGAGCTGCGACTGGTTCCTCACATAGGCTTTTTTATGTTTCCCTTAGGCTCAAGTTCTTAGGAACTATAAATACTTGCCTTGAATGAAAATGTGAATCAGCTCTTAGCAGTTGAAGTGTACAAAATCTAAAGTAAAGGCAAATATATAAGCTTAGTAATCCATTGAGTGTTTCAGATACATACGTTCTATTAAATGCAATTTTACACTGGTAGCTTGGTAAGGCAAAGACAAGCATTGCCAGGGTTTTTGTTCGTTTGTTTGTTTGTTTTTAATCTTTAGTAGATTTTTTAAAAAGGCGGGAAAAAAGTTGAGATTGGAACACTCAACTCCCCGATCACTCAGGAAGTTAGTGCAAAGGTATGTTAAAAATATGACATTCAATTTTGTTTTCATTAGAAGCATTTTGTGATACATTTTGAAGAAGATAGTCTACTCAATATTAAGGGAGGGGAGACAGAGAGAGATTCTTATTCTAATATTGCCTTATTATTCTTCATGACTTTATATTCTGTGCAATGAAATTTAAAATGATCCATTTAAGTTTCTCCATGTAGGTTAGCTGGTTTGTATTTTGTACAAAATTACTGTTTTTCTATTTCCTTGGAGTGTTTCTTGAAGTGGTGTACACACTGTCACCCTCATCTTGAAATAAACACTCATGCCCTAAAAAATAAGCAAATGGATGTTCAAAGACAAACTGGGCAAATACAAACTAAAAAAGCAAGAGTGACCATATATACATTGTATGAAGTAAAAATAATGGAAAAGCAATTATGACAAAATGAATTATTTTGTAAGAATTAAAGACATTATCTGAAAAGATTTAACAATCATGAAAATTGAATGCAGCAAATGAAACAGATGATTTTCCAGGAAAATACAAATTGTCAAAACCAATTGAAGCATAAACACAATCTAAAAGGAACAGTGATTTTGGGGGAAAAAACAGTTTAAAAATTGTGTGTTGAAAGGCTTTGGGCCCAGGCAGTTTAATAGGTAAACTTTACAAAAAAAAAAAAAGATCACATGATTCCTATGATATATAAACTAATCCAGCACAAAGAAAAAGAGCTACAGCCTTCAAATTCATTTTATGAAGCACAATCTTGATGAGTCATCAGTCTGCCCTCATCAGTCTTTTCTCAACACAAAAAAAGCAAAGTAAAATATTTGCAATACAATTCATGAGTTCAGTCACAAAAAACACCTCATAGTCTAAGCAGAATTATCCATGATTATAGTTAATCTGCTCATAGGATGCAAGGGGGCCCTTTCTGTTTGGCTCCTGGCACACCATACCCATTCCTACTGGTCCAGCTCAAGCCTTGCCCTGGCTTTTACAGAGGCTCTTGATAATGCTCATGCTCCACCAACACTTTGTGAAACTAATTAGTCACAGGATGCTGTGGGTCAAGCTAAAGCCTGAAGTTCGATGCGTGACAACCTGACACTGACCTAGTACTATTCTACTGAGGGATTTCGTAACTTTTCCTGTTGGGGTAGGTGTGTTGAGTTGGAGAGAGGATGCACTGGACCCTGCACTAGCAGGGACATTGGACGTGTTGGATGAGCAGCAATGGTAGTCTTACCACCCTCCCAGAGGGACTTCTCAGAAACTAGACTAGGGTTCTTACTAGACTCTCATAAGGAAAACCACTAAGATTAAACGTCTCAGCATAAATTGGTCACAACTCCAACTACTGGCCCTATTCCGAGTATCATGAAAGAGGAAGGAGGATTGATCTGCTCACTACACATGCTTTATGGATAGTCAAGGGATGGTTCTTTCTTGAAGCTGGTGTCCCACCTTTCATTTCATTCTCCAGGTCAGAACATTAGGTCCTTGAATTGTCCGTGAGGAGCTTTTGATGTCTCTGCCCCTAGGGAGTGAGTTCTCATGACTCAGTGGCTAGACTAACTCTGCTGCTCACCATGGAAACTCCTTCAGCCCCAGGTCTCTGTCCTCTACTTCCGATACCACAAATGACCAGCAGTGGAGGCAGAAAAGACAGCCCACTTTCTGCCAGGGCCTTCTCCCCAGCTCATGCTACCCTGTCCCTCCATTAAACAGTAAAATCTCCTGTCACGCTTATACCTTTCAGAATGACTTTTTAACAGGAAGAAAAACTCCATACTGTAGTGAGTCAATTCAAATAATTACCATCTATTAAGGAGTACACACATATCCCTTTCATCCTTATCACTGCATTAAAAAGTCACACAAGGAAACTTTCTCTTAAGGGATACTTTTTCCATCACTGAAACTGGAAAAGAATGAGACTCTGAGACAATCCAAAACACTTTATCATATAGGCACACTGTTATATTAAAATAAGAATGATTTAATATTAGGAAATTATTAATAATAGAATATCATGTCATTAGGTTATAGGAAAAAACAAACAAACATGTAGCCATTTGGATAAAGACCAGAAATGGATTCAATAAAATTCAACATCCATTCTTGATATGAGCTTAGAAACTAAGGCAGATCCTTCCTTTACAATGATAAAAAGCATCACAAATCAACACACCATGTATAGAATGATGAAATTATAAAAGCATTTCCATTATGTTAGGATGTTGTCTTGTGCTGGCATCAGCCTATTGATAGTATTCCTATCACCTATAAATGCCTGCGGGCACTCACCTGGGCCCTGGTGGCCTTCCCATAGACATCTCTGCTTTCCAAACCAGTATCATGACTGTACTGACTCTTGTGGTTCTTACTAGATTGAAAGCTGCCCTGCAGCAATAACCATTAGGAAACTTGAAAGAAAAAAATGATGACTCACAGGCCCTAGAGCGTACAAGGTATGTCAGAGAGCATATAGCAAGGCCAGAGAGAGCGAGAGAGAAACACAGAGAGAGAGGGAGTGCCTGTGGTTCTGCTTTTATTGGAGTCAAGGTGGGGGACTAGGGTTTCAAGGGCTCACTCCTTATTGGTGAATTTAAAACATAAGAGTGGGGATTTAAAATGCAAGAAGAGAGAAACAGAAATGAAAACAAAAACAAACAAACAAAAAGCAGCCCAAATGGCTAGTTATCTAAATTAGCTAGGATCTCTAGAACAAAGGAGCTTCATGGTGGGGGGCGGGGACACATCCTGGCTCTTTATCCAGCTTTATGACTGGCAATGCTCTTATCCTAGATCACCTCCATTGAAGTAGATGCCTCTTTGAAGTGGATATCTTGGGAATAGAGGCTTAAGTCAGGCACTGGCAATACAAAATTGAAAACCTACTGTCAAGCTGTTACAGTAGAGATATCTATTTTTAGTACCATGATTTAATATTATAGATGCTTTAAGAAATTCAATACAGTAACAAGATTATCTAACTTGAAAAGTCAAGAGGATTATAACGGATACTTACTTGGTTACTGGTCAAGCAATCACCATGCTCACTCCTACATACACTGTTATCGGCCTTTGACTTCTGGGCCATCAGTGGTTTTTCCAGAGGTGGAAACTAATCAATCTGCTAAGCGTCTTCCCAAGGCATTTTGGAAGAAAGACAACAAGAGTGAATGGGGTGAGTGGGCCAGAGGTTGTGGGTGGCTGGCGCTGCAAAATATAAAATTGGAATGCTATCAAGGTTACATCCTCTTTGATTTGGTTCAAATTATCTGAAGTAGGCTATTTGTGGAGAGAGAAAATAAAGGGTAGAACAGAGTCAAGAAATAGGAAAGCCCTGTCCTTTCATTCTAAGACACAGCTGTGGTCCTGCCTTTGGTGTATATGAGGTGCCTTAGCATTCTTATACAAAATGTGCCTTTTGCTTGTGGTAGTTTGAGTTGAGCTAATGCAGGAAGATAATTAGTGGGGACAAAAGAATAAAAAAAAAAAGAAGTGTTGCCTGCCATTTTAGTAAGCGATGAATGTTGCCCACTATCAAGCCTTTGTCCACAGCAGTGATGTCCTGAGGGGAATTCAAGATGGAGAAAAATAGCATACTGCCTCTAAATAGTTAAGATGCATACCAAAGAAATAATTTCAATGCACCCAGGTTTGCATTTCCCCAAGATAGAAAGGCACTAATATTGTTAACTTTGAAATGTCTATTTATTGTGATTAGCAGTAAATCTTTTGATGTTTGACTACATGCTTTTTTTTTTTTTTTTGGTAAAAACTCCTATATATCCTGGATTCTCCCTTATCTCTTTGGAATAGGTCCCCAGAGCATCCGAGAGGCTGTATACTGGACTACAATCTTCAGTAAGGTCAGTGAGTAAAACATACTTCTCAAATTTTAGGTTGTGTATTTTTTTTTCAGTCAACAGCTTTGGCAACCAATAAAGGGAACCAGAGCAAATGTCTCTCCTTTGTCTGAACTCTGTGAGGAACCAGAGCCTTGGTACCAGTAGAGGCCTCTCTTGTCCATCTGCTACATCAGAGAGCCCAGGCAGATTTGTGAGAGTCTCTCTTGGGCCTTGGATCTTCTGTTATTGGCAGATGACCCTGTTTTAGTCAATGACGTTAAACTCCTCTCTGGGTAGATTTTCCTTCAAGAAGAGGTACCTGGTTTATATTCTCAGTTGAAAGATACTGGGAAGATTTTATTATGTGTGCACAGAATTTATATTTACAAGTACTTTCTTAATTGGGAATTAAAGAGAATCTTGCCCTAAAAATAGCCAAATTGAAGTCTGACATACCAAAATTAATTTTTTTTGCATGTGCAGCTATAAAAAAGCTGGCTTGATAAACTTTCAGAATTCTGACCTTTTAGGGGGAACTTACATTTCTTTCCATGTGTCTTTGAGATGTAAATATTCTACCTGATCTTCTTAGGCTTTTTTTTTTTTCCATGTATTTTCAGAGCTTAGACTCTCCCATCCAGAAGGTACATATATGGTGGACATTTGGCAGCTAGTCAAATAGACTGGGATTCCAACCAGTCAAGCAGTCTTTTAGTCTGGTTGTGACAACTCTTACGGGCCTTTGCCATCTGAACTGTCATTGCTTGCACAATGAAGGCTCTTTAATTTCTTAGACTGTTTGGGGGAACAAACTTTCTAGATATTGTGAATGCTGTATCCTTTGCACTCTCTGGTGGGGACTCCTTTTAGGCTTTATTGGTTTGAGTCATTATTAAGATATGTCTCATCAATGGCCAGACGATGAATCCTTAAACTGGAGAAAGTTCTAGATTGGTAAATTTTTAGACAGATAATTATAAGCAGCTGTTTTACTGGAACCTATGAAACAGCCAAATTAGAAAGTAGATAAAAAAATATAGAGAGAAGAGAGATTGCCAAGATGATGGTGTAGGACACATAGCTCACCTTCTCCCATGGATACAACAAAAACTACATCTACATACGGAACAATTCTCACAGAATACATACTGAACTTTGGGAGAATATCTCTTACAATTGGAAACACAAGGAAATCCACACAAAACCAGGTAGGATTTAAAAAAAGAAAAGAAAAGGAAATTAGTGCAAGATCTGTCCTGCAGGGAGGGAACAACAAAGGAGAGAGAGTACCCTCACCCTGGGAAGCCCCATTTTCAGTGGGGTGGTCAGCAGGGACAGAAAAGGAGTTTTGGAGACTCTGAGGAGAAAGCAGCAGCTTCCCGTCAGACAGAACTGAGAGAAACCAGCACAGAGGGTCCCTGTGATCCCTAGCATGAGACACAAGCCAGCAGGGGCAGGCTGGGCCAGGCTGCTGGAGCTCAGGCTTCCATGGATGAATTTGGGGAGGGGATGGGAGCTGACTGCACAGAGGCAGCCTCAGCAGGCTGGTGTGTGGTGTGGGCTGTGGCTGGGAGTGTGTGCAGAACAAAACAGCCTGGGTCCCTCCCATAGAAAATACCACTGCTGGTGCACATAGCAGGTAGGGGATGTGATTCAGTGCCGACGTGGCAGCCATCTCCACCAGCCCACTAGAGGGCATTGCTCAGCACCATCACTGGAGGGGTGAGGCTCAGATCCAGCAATCTTCTCAGCCTGCTCAAGCTGAAGGAAGGGCACAATCGCTGGTGCACAGCTCCCAGGCAGAGGTGGAGCTGAAACTTGAATCCGTTCCTAGGGATCTAGAAATAACTAGCCCTTCACAGGCAGGACCAAGACTTGATTTGAGCCCCAAGAGGTGATGGAGAATTTGCTCCACTGGTGTCTTTGTGGACCTGCACCTCTGAGAAAACTGAATGAAGGTATCGAGCACAGTGGGGACAGGAAGGGCATTCACAGTGGGCCTGTGTATGCAGATGCAGGGCTGGGGTCTGGGCTGACCCTGTTGTGTACTGTGGACCTAGTGCATGGCTGTATGTGCACTATGGGGGGTCCTGGTGCTTGATGGCAGTGAATCTGTGCTGGTGGCTCTGTGGGTGAAGACTCTGGGGGACACCAGGGGAGGTTGCTGACATTCCTGCAGCTGAGGAGGGGGCAAGGGCAGCATCCACAAAGCGTAGTTTGTAAGCCTGCACAATAAAGACATTTTCTGGTGGTCATCTCCCGTGGAGAAATACTCAGCAGCTCCTCTTCCAACAGGAGCACTCCAGTCCCATCTACCACACACCACAGCTCAGAAATGAGTGTGGAAGCCTCAATTCCAACAACATGGGGGCATGCCTGGCCTCTGCCAGGGCTGTGACAACCACAGAGCAAAGAAGGGGCCTTACTCAATAACCAGTGAAGGCTCCAGTCACCAAAACACAAACCACGCCCACAGTCAAAAGGATAATGGCCAGCATACATGGAGGAAGCATGGGGCAACCATCAATACTAAAAACAGCCACCGTGACAAAAATATTAGGTGTGCACACCACACAGGGACACTTCCACATTAAAAAATAAATTTTAAAAAGCCATTTCAGATCGCAGTAGGTAACTGTTACTCCTAAATGAATCGAGTCAGAGAAATATAAGTAAAGTGAAGAAGCAGAGGAGCCACTCCCACTTAAAAGAACAAGAGAAGCCTCCTGAAAGAATGAACAATGAAACACACATCAACAGTCTACTAGATCATAAGTTCAAAAAGGAGGTGACAAAAGCATTGACAGAGATCAGAGAAACTATACTAGAAATGCAGAATACTGTACAAAAGGGAAAAGAAACTATAAAGAGGAGCCAATTAAAATCAGAAAACTCAATTGCTAAGATGAAAGCCAAGCTAGACAATCAATACAGTGTAATGCAGAAGAATGAGTAAGTGATTTAGAAGACAAGGTAATGGAAGTCACCCAATCAGAGCAGCAGACAGGAAAGCAAATGAAAACCAATGAAATCAATATAAGGGACTTGTGGGATAATATAAAGCACACCAATCTATACATAAGAGGGGTCCCAGAAGGAGAAGAAACGGGAAAGGGGATCAACAATGTATTTGAAGAAATCATGACAGAAAACTTCCCAAGCTTAAAGAAGGAAACAGATATCCAAGTACAGGCAATATAGAGGGTCAGAAACAGGAAGAACCCACACAGGCCTACATCAAGATATATTATAATTAATATGTCCAAAGTTAAAGATAAAGAAAAGATTCTAAGGGCAGCAAGAGAAAAACAAAGAATTAGTTATAAAGGAACCGCCCCCCTAATAAGTCTATCACTGATTGCTCCACAGAAACATTGCTGGCCAGAAGGGAGTGGCAAGATATTTTCAAAGTCCTGAGAGAGAAACACCTGCAGCCCGGGGTAGTCCACCCAGCAAGATTATTCTTTAAAATAGAGGGAGAGATAATAAATTTCACAGACAAGCAAAAACTAAAAGAGTACAGCAATACTAAACCTATCCTAAAAGAAACATTGAAAGATCTCTAAAGATAAAAGAAGCAGGAATCAATAGAAAAGAGAAAACCACAACTGGGGATGTGATGGCTACAATGAATAGCAAGAGAATAAACACAAAGATGTAAAAGAGGATATCAAACTCATTAAATATGGGAGAGGGAGCAAGAAAATGTAGATTTATTTCATTCTTTTTAGAACGTGTTTGAGTCTATGTGATTGGCAGTCTAAAGCGTATCAATATAGTAATGGGTTGACATTCTTGAAAAACAGGGTAACCACAAAGTAAAAGCATACAACAGAGTCACAAAACACAAAAAACAAAACAATCAAGCTAATACAAAAGAAAATTATCAAACTACAAAGGGAAAAACAAAAAGAGAAATGAACAAAGAAGAAATACAAAATCAGCTGGAAAATGAAGTTTAAAATGGTAAAAAAAAAAAAATACACACACATCTATCAATAGTTACCATAAACATCAATGAAATAATTGCCCAATCAAAAGACACAGAGTGGCAGATTAGATAATTAAACAAGAGCCTAAAATATGCTGCCTACAAGAGACATATTTTAGGGTGAAAGACACACATAGATTGAAAGTGAGAGAATGAAAAAAGATATTACATGCAAATGGAAATGACAGGAAACTGGAGACAGCAATACCCATATCAGACAAAACAGATTTTAAAACAAAGGCCATAAAGAAAGATAAAGAAGAACACTATATAATGATACAAGGAGCAATAAATGATGAGGATATTACACTCATTAACATATATGCAACCAATATAAATATATAAAACAAATACCAAAAGATATAAAGAATGAAATTGGTGGCAACACAATAATAGTAGGAAAGTTTAACACCCCACTAACAATACTGGACTGATCTTCCAGAAAGAAAATCAATAAGGCAACGGAGATACTAAATGACAAAATAGAACAGTTAGAGTCAGTCAATATTTTCAGGACATTACATCCCCCCAAAACAGAGTATACATTCTTTTCAAGTGCACATGAAACATTCTCTAGGATAAACCACATACTCAGGCATAAAAGAAGCCTCAACAAATCTAAGGATAAAAATTATTTCAAGCGTCTTTTCTGATCACAATGGCATAAAACTAGAAATCAACCACAGAAAAGAAAATGGGAAAAAAATGACTAATGGAGACTAAACTAAATAACATTTCAATGAAGAAATCAAAGAAGAAATTACAAAATACTTTGAGACAAATGACAATAAAAACACAACCACCCAAAATCTATGGGATTCAACAAAAGCAGTCCTAAAGGGAAGCTTATAGTGATACAGGCCTCTTCAAAAAACAAAAACATTCTCAAGTAAACAACCTATTTTATCACTTTAAAAAATTAGAAAAAAAAAAAAGAACAAACAAAACCTAAATTCAGCAGAAGGAAAGAAAGAATAAAGATCAGGGAGGAAATAAATAAAACAGAGATTTTAAAAAATAGAAAAATTCAATCAAACAAAGAGCTGGTTTTCTGAAAGAATAAACAAAATTGACAAGCCTCTGGCCAGATCACCAAGAAGAAGTGAGAGAGTACTTGAATAAACAAAATAAGAAACGAACAAGGAGAAATTACAACCAATACCACAGAAATGCTAAATAAATAAATGAAGAAAGAAAGAAAGAAAGAAAGAAAGAAAGAAAGAAAGAAAGAAAGAAAGAAAGAAAGAAAGAAAGAAAGAATACAATGAACAACTATATATGGCAACAAAGTGGACAACCTAGAAGAAATAGACCAATTTCTAGAAACATATAGTCCACCAAAACTGAATCAAGAAGAAATTAATAATTTGAACAGACCAATCACTAGAAGTGAAAGAAAATCAGGAATAAAACATCTCCCTGAAAACAAAAGTCCAGGAGCAGATGGCTTCACTGGGGAATCCTATCAAACATACAAAGAACTCATTCCAATCCTTCTCAAACTCTTCCAAAAGATTAAAGAGGAGGTAACACTTCCAAACTCATTCTATAAAGCCACCATCACCCTGATGCCAAAACCAGAAAAAGACACTACCAAAAAATAATAATAATAATTACAGGCCAATATCACTGATGTACATAGATGCAAAAATTATCAACAAAATATTAGCAAACAGAATCCAACAGCACATACAGAAGATCATACACTATGATCAAGTTGGATTCACCCTAGGGACACAAGGATGGTTCAGCATATGCAAATAAATCAACATGATAAATCACATCCACAAGAGAAAGGACAAAACCCACATGATCATCTCAATAGATGCAGAAAAAGCATTTGATAAAATTCAACTTATTTATGATAAAAACTCTTACCAAAGTGAGTATAGAGGGAACATATCTCAACATAATAAAAGCTATTTACGATAAACCCACAGCCAACATAATCAATGGTGAAAAGTTGAAAGCCTCCCAGTAAAATCTGGAACAAGTATGCCCACTCTCACCACATGTATTCAACATAGTATTGAAAGTCCTAGCCATAGCAGTCAGACAAGAAAAAGAAATAAAAGGAATCAAAATTGGAAAAGAAGTGGTAAAACTGTCACTATATGTGGATGACAAGATACTATATAGAGAAAACCATAAACTCCCCACACAAAAATTATTAAAGCTAATAAAAGAATTCAGCAAAGTGGCAGGATACAAGAGTAACATATAGAAATCAGTGGCATTTCTTTACATTAACAATGAAATATAAGAAAGGTAAAGAAACAATCCTGTTTAAAATTACATCCAAAAAATAAAATACTTGGGAATAAACTTGCGCCAGGAGGTGAAAGATTTATATGCAGAGAACTACAAAATACTGATTAAGGAAATTAAGGATGACTTAAAGAAATGGAAAGATATCCCATGCTCTTGGATTGGAAGAATTAATACTGTTAAAATGGTCATAGTACCCAAAGCAATCTACAGATTTAATGCAATCCTTATCAAATAACCCAGGACTTTTTTTCACAGAAGTAGAACAAATAATCCTGAAATTTATATGGAATCACAAAAGACCCAGAATTGATAAAGCAATACTGAAGAAAGAGAATTAAGCAGAAGGAATAATCCTCCCAGACTTTAGATAATACTACAGAGCTACAGTAGACAAAACAGCATGGTACTGGTACAAACACAGACATATGGATCAATGGAACAGAATAGAGAGCCCAGAAATAAACCCACACACTTATCATCAATTAATCTTCAACAAAGCGGGCAAGAATATACAATGGAGAAAAGACAGTCTCTTCAGCAAGTGGTGTTGTGGAATGTAGACAGCCACATGTAAATCAGTGAAGTTAGAATACTCCCTCACACCATACACAAAAATAAACTCAAAATGGCTTAAAGACTTAAGCAAAATACAAGAGACTACAAACCACCTAGAAGAAAACACAGGCAAAATATTTTCTGACATAAATCTTAGCAATGTTCTCTTAGGGCAGTCTGCCCAGGCAACAGAAATAAAAGCAAAAATAAACAAATGGGACCTAATTAAACTTATTAGCTTTTACACAGCAAAGGAAGCCATAAGCGAAACAAAAAGATATCCTATGGAATGGGAGAAAATATTTGCAAAAGATGAGACTGACAAGGGCTTAATTTCCAGAATATATAAACAGCTAATACAACTTAATAATGAAAAAAACAAAAAAACCCTATCCAAAAAATGGGCAGAGGACCTAAATAAGCAATTCTCCAATGAAGGCATACAAATGACTGATAGGTACATGAAAAAATGTTTGATATTGCTAATTATCAGAGAAATGCAAATCAAAACTACAATGATGTATTACCTCATACCAGTCAGAATGGCCATCATTGAAAAGTCCACAAATAAAAAATACTGGAGAGGGTGTGGAGAAAAGGGAAAGCTTCTACACTATTGATAGGAATGTAGTTTGATACAGCCATTATGGAAAACAGTATGGATACCTTCCTTACAAAACTAAAAGTAGACTTACCATATGATCCAGCAACCCATGCCTGGGCATATGTATAGAGGGAACTCTAACTTGAAAACTTGACCCATTCACCCCAGTGTTCATAGCAATAGTATTTACAATTGCCAAGACATTGAAACAACCTAAATGTCCATTGACAGATGACTGGATAAAGAAATTGTGGTGTCTTTATACAATGGAATATTATTCAGCCATAAAAAAGAATAAAATAATGTCATTTATAGCAACATGGATAGACCTGGAGATTGTCATTCTAAGTGAAGTAAACCAGAAAGAAAATGAAAAATGCCATACGATATCACTTATCTCTGGAATATAGAAACATAAAGACACAAATTTACTTACAAAACAAAAACAGACTCACAAAGAAAACAAACATGGTTACCATGGGGAAATGGGGTTGGAAGGGATAAATTGGGAGTTTGAGATTTGCAGATACTAACTACTATATATAAAATAGATAAACAGCAAGTTTATACTGTATAGCACAGGGAACTATATTCAATATCTTTTAATGACATTAATGAAAAAGAATACATAAAGGAATATATGTATGTATATGTATGATTGAAACAGTATGTTGTACACTAGAAATTGACAGAACATTGTAAACTGACTATACTTCAAAAACAAAAAAGGTTTAAGAAGCCTGATTTATGGTCTTTACTTCACTTCAATGGATCCTACAGATGGTCATAAAACTTAGATTGATTATATTAATTAGATTGATTAACAGAGAAATAAGAAAAAAGTGGGGTGGGAGGAAACTCTAGATATTTCTTCCTAAAAAGGTGAAAAATGTAACAGGAGTGGTCCAAAAAAGATAAAAATATTTAGATGATTAAGAATTATTAAGAATTTAGATGATTATAAATAAAATGGATTTTAATGAAATTAAAACAAATATTTTGATACAACACTACCCCATATTGGTCCCCAACATTAAAGAGTCCCAAACAAGTCTACCCCAGTTTAAAAATATATATATATATACACACACATACACACACATATACATATTTATATACATATATACATATTTTATGTGTTATGTGTATATATATAGTATATTTATTATATATTAATAATATTATATGTATATATAAAATATATATTCAAGGCTGGAAATAAATTACACTGAAATACCTGATAGCAATTGCTTGGAGCAACAATTAGGCCAATTAATCAGGTTAAAATATTGACAAAGGGTCTCATGTCCCTTGGCTCAAGCCCTCACGAGGGACCCTGGAGACTTTTATACAAAAATAGATAAAATGATCGAGAGATAAAAAGAAATATATCGGGATTCCTTGTAAAATCAGGCTTGTTCATGAGATCCTAGTGGAAACAAAAAATATAAAAGTTGACAGAATTAAGATAAAGTTCATGTAAATTAGTATATTTACACGGGCTTTATATAAGATGGTTACATGTCTTTTGCCTCATTATATTGTGGGATAGGTATTTTGTCTCCCTGGAAAATGCTTCTTCCCCTACCTGGTATTATAAGACAGGGCATATAAATTGACCCCTCGAACAATATTAATTAAACATACTAAAAGAAACCAACAGTGTTACCTGAGCCCACACAATGTGAAACTGAAACTGGGAGCTAATATTCAGGAGACAATAAAGATAATAATAGAGATTTTTGCTCTGAGATTAACCTGTGCACACTGAAAAGAGCCTCTGTTGAATGCCTTGCATAAATTTTTGAAAGCATGATAAACTGAACCCTAATATTCTAGAACACAGAACTCTTGATTCTTAGTGTAGTTGGAAATGACTAATATAAAAAAGTAGAGAAAATATAGTTGGGTAAATCAATCTTTTAATATCATTAAGGTGGCAAACCAGTACTTTGGGGAATTAAAAGCAATTGTCTTTGTCTTGCAAATCTCTACAAATCAGAAATGTAAAGACAGCTCACAAAGTCCTGAGACTGGTAAAACCGGAAACCAAAGGAAATAAAAGGTGGGGAAAGGCCTTTTAACACTCACAACTCAAGAAAGGCTCCCTTACCCAAAATCTAATTCACAGCTTCCTTAAGGATTTATCAAGGACAAATATAAATCTTAAAAGTCTTTTCCACAGTTTATAAAGCATTAATCATCTGAGCAAATAAATTTAACTTTGCAGGTGTTATTTATATATAGCACTTCTATACTGTAATACCTGATTCATAACTAACTATTAAGGTGAAGGTAAGGGAACTCTAGTTTTTTCTATTTATATGTCTGTGTCTACATTAAGCATATGATCTATCTCTACCTCTGGATAATATTATCAAAATTAAATTATAAAAGAGCTCTATTTAAGTGACTTAAATGCAAGCAATTACAAATGAGGTATTTCTAAGCATAAAGAAAACTGTTCAGAATGAATTTCATGTTCATGTTATCTAGGAAATATTCAATGTTAAATTAATATCTGGCATTAAAGCTAGCTTAAGCTTGTTGGCTTAATCAATACGGACATGTCTTACTTTTATTGTACCTTGGTTTACTGAAGGTCAAGAAGTTCATGTTATTTCCATTGCAGTGTTTGTCAGCAAGAAAAATTAACTTGATATGATGATATTTTATATATAAGTTATAAAATAAACACAAATAAGATTAGAGTTCTCAGGTGAACTCTTTAGAATAATTATGTTTTGGGTATGTCTATCTAAAATGGCTTCTCCAGATTTTTGGTAACTTGAAACTTTAGAGCTTTGCTAAGTTAAATTATGGAATTCATTAAATATCTAGATCATTTCAAATAAGGTAAAACTCTGGAGCATTGTCTGCTAAACAGGTCTAAGTTCACCTACTTTTGTCTTTTTATGAGAGGGGAACTAAAAATGTTTGGGTTTCTTAGACACATACATGTCTTGTACCACATGGAGGAAGGAAACTATGCTATGAGAAGATACGTTTATGAATTGTTCCTAAGTTTTCCAATCAGGAAATGCTGGTATGACAAATAGTTCACAATTACTTGTTTTTGGTTTTCACTAGAAATTAAGGTTTTAAGAGTTAAGAATTCTAATAAAAATATAAAATTAAAGCTACTAGAAATAAGAGGAACATTTCAGTATGCAAGGAAATTAAGGTGTGTGTTTTCAGCAAAAGAAGTTGTGAGGAATGGAAATGGAGTTTGTTACGGGAAAAGAAAGTGGTTTTGTCCCAAAGCTGGTTATTTTTAAGTGGGAAAAAATGAGGGGTAAGCTAATATTGATGCAAAAAAAGTTGTGGAAGGCTCATAGAAAGGGAGCCCTGAGAAAAGAGTTCTGTGCATGGTCCAGCTAGGATTGGAATGATTTTAATTAGGGAACTGAATTTTATTATTGAGAGTAGCCTGGTGCAGAACTGGAGTTTGGTTTTATCTCTTTGTTAAGAGAAAAAAAAATTCTCTTAAAATATTGAGCTGCTTTTGACAATAGATTGTGTGAGTTTCTTTGCCTTTAAATGGTCAATTAGAACCTTTAAAATCTTACTGTCACTTTGGTTAAGTAAATAAGTATTGTCTCACAGTAACCTATTATCCTATTTGACAAGATGCTTAAAACTTTTTGATTTATTTTTGATAAACTTCCCAAATGTCAAATTCTAATTAAGGTTCTTCCGATCTCCAGTTAACTTTGGGATGCTTCAATGGGTTCCTGAAACATCCCCAAAAGAGACATTGTTGACTGAAATAAAGACACAGCCTAAAAGTTGAGAGTTATGTTCTATTTGGTGGGAAAACTCAAGCTGGGCTGACATCCTCTCAGATTGCTCTGAGAGACTTCTCTGAAGAGGTAGGGGAGGAGCCAGGATATATAGGAGTTTCACAACAAAGAGCAGGTAGTTGGAACATCAAAAGATTGCTTGTTAACTGAAGAAAATCAGACATATTTAGTTAAAAAAATTAGCACTTTTCTATGTAAGGGAGGAAGTAAGCATTTGGGCTCGATGAACTCATTCCTCTGACAAGCATCTAGCTATGCAGGGCTAGTATCCTGTTCTTTCTTATTCAAGTCCCCTCAGAGTGCACCATTGTGAGTGGCTGCAGAGGCTGGGCTCCATGCTTGTCTTCACTGAAGGATGGTAGCATCAGCTGATGACTTGATGGCGTCAGCATTCTTTGTTTACTGATATAGTTTGCAGTATTTTTTTGTTCACAATATTAAACTAATTATGGTATGTTAAATTACGTGGGAAATATTGTCAAATAAGTGGTGATAAAGCCTTCTTAGGTTATCATGTATGGGTAAATGTCATAATATTGATATTCCAAAATTTATATACAATTCCTAAAAATCTGATATGTCCTGGTGTAATGTTATTAGTCATAATTATAGTTATTATATTAAAATGTTGAATGTCACAGAAATTACCAACTTTCTTGTCAATTACATTGTAATCAGATCTTTAACCATGGCATTTTAAGTCTTTTGTCATTTATAGACAATTATTGTTTTACTTTGATGCTTTTATAAAATAAACATCTTCAAGAAAATTCATAAAAAGGACTTTTTGACAAATATATGTCTGATGACTTTTAGATCATACCACTGAACTGGATAAGACATTACAAAACTCTAATGGAAAATCTGACTTTATCCAGATCAACAGGAATTAATTACATGGGACTGAATGAACTGATAAATATGACCTATAACTTCATTATTTTTTTCCTGAAATACACTGGCTTTTAATCTTCATTTTTCAGAAAACCTTTCCTCTTACTCTACAACAAGTTGATTAAGTATATCTTTGTAACTAAAGATGAGACATTTATCTTTTTCTCTCTCCTTAATCCTTCCATAATTTGGCTTCTCCAACTGGCTCCCCTGTGGATTTGATGGCTTACTGCAACCAAATTATAACTAGTTATGCTAATCATTGCTTTAATTTGTTCTCTCTTGTTATTTTCGAAGTATGCCTTATGCTTCTCACAGCTGCACTATGACTTTATTAATTTTATTAACTGTATTACTTATATTCTGTCTATTTTGTCTATTTTATAAGATTCTTATCTGTTGCATTACCCAATATGTAACCAGTCCTCCAATAAAATTAATGGTGGCTAAACACCTTGAGGTAGTTGAGCATATATCATATATATTTATGTATCATGTACATAACTCTATATAGAATACTTTTAATAGTGCAACTCTAGATACAGGAAGAAACAAAGGGGGAAACATTTCCTCAATCACAATAGACTAGCAAAACAAGTGACCCAGAGAATATTAGATTATCAATAGGGCCTAATCCAAGACATAGCACTTTGAGTGGTGTATCAACGAAATCTTCATCTGACCTCGGGATGAAACTTCCTAGGGCTGTGGGACAAATTGGTCATGAAATGCCTCTCAAACTTTGGTCAAGTTTATGACCAAGAGGAGGTGCTTTAGACCAAACAAAATATGTATATATATTGCCTGCTATTTCAGTAAACAAAGAATGTTGCCCACAATCAAGCCATGAGCCATTGCAGCAGCCCTGATGGTGCACTCAGGAGAATTCAGGATGAAGGAGATCAGAATACAGGCCCTAGACAGTTAAGATGCATATCAAAGGGATAATTTCAATGAGCCCAGACTCTGGAATATTCTCACACGTAGAAAAGCACTAAAATCAATAACTGGAGATGTCTTTTTTTTTGTGACTAGTGTAATTTTTTTATGTTGGTTACATGGTTTTTGGTCTTGTTTTTGTTTTGCAGCAAAAAGGCTATATACCCTGGCTCCTCCCTTATTGCTTCGGAACAGTTCCTCAGAGCTACCTGAGAGGCTGTATCTTGGGCTGTAGTCTTCAGGAAGGTCACCGGATAAAATAAAATTCTCAGCTTTTAGGTTGTGTATTTTTTTCAGTCAATACTAGTTATAAAATAAATATGCAATAATAGATTTTAAAATATACTTTCAGTAATAATAAATAAGAATATGCATAATAAAAGTATATTTTTCCACAATAGCAACAGAAAGATAAAGTACAGAACAACCTAATTAAAGAGTGTAGGGCATTTGTATGATGAATGCATTTAATGCTTATCTGAGGTGAAATTAAAAACTTTAAAAGAGTGGCCTTATAATGGTGAAATAATTATTTCCCAGTTGTTTTACATTTTAATGCAATTCCAAGAAAAAATTTTGTGAGATTTTTCTTGGACCATGACTCAGTGAGTCTGAAGGTCATCTGGGAGAATAAACTGGCAAAAGAGTCCAGCAAGTCAGAAACACAGAAACAGATAGAAAAATGGCATGTGCATAGGATGGTTGGCAGTGGGAGGCATCTTCCTGCCCAATCAGATAGTAAAGTGAAGTCATATTGTTGCCATTGATTAGGTCCTTGCCTCATCACAGAAAGAATTTAAAGATGAGACACATAAGTTAAGAAAGTAAAGTGAGGATTTATTACGGGATAGATAGTACACTCTCAAGGGGAGAGCGGGCAGACTCAGGTGAGCAGCTGCCCTGAGTTTCTTTGGCAAGTTGGTTACATAGGGTGTAAAAATTAATGAGCAGAATATTCACTGTGGAGGGAAGGATTTGGGGTCATAGTCCCTAATTTTCATCCCAGCTCCACCTTTCTGAGGGGAAGGAAGGATTTTTGCTCTTATTTAGTCTGGATGGAAGTATCGCTGCATCAATGCATTATGGGTACTTCTAACCTACAAGGCTAATTTTATTGAAATGAGAGCATAACGAGTAAATGGTTACATTGAGACACTGAAAATTCCTGCCTTTTCTCATGTTTCTTTGTCGGCCTCCAGGAAGCTGGTCACCTCAAAATGTGTGATTTCTTGTCAGTCCAGAGGTTCCTGCTTTTCTTTGTCTGCCCAAGGACCCTTGTTGTATGCACAATGTGTGGTTTCCTGCATTTGGCCTGTAATCCTCCTTTTTTGCCTAATTCCTGCCATTTCGCCTGTGACTCCCTTTCTCTGCTCATATTTAGCTATCTGCCTGCTCTAACAGTAACAACATAAGGATAGGAAGATAGACAAACTAACTATAATAAAGTGCCTAGAAACAGACTCTACCATATATAAGAATTTAGTATAAAATATATGTGACATTATATATTTATGGGAAAAAGAAAAATTGTCAGGAAATCCTTCTGGCATAATTAGTAACCTATCGGGAAAAAAAACTTCATACAAAAACTTAAAGGTTATATATGTAAATATTTAATCTTGGGGTGACAGAGAACTTTCTAAACTTAAAATTAGTAGCAAAAATACTTAATAGACAAACTATGTAAAACATCTGAATGTAAAAAATATCTTAGAAAACTTTAAGAAGCAAATAAAATATATTGGTACCTTATATTAAAGAGGTCATACTGTTATCATAGCACTCTTACAAAGAAATGTAAGAAATAATCAAATAAACTTCAATATAAAAATGGGCAAAGGGGTTAAACCACTTGTAAAGAAATAGAAGTGGCAAAGAGAAAGATGAAAAAAATATTCAATTCATTAGTAAGCAAAGAAGTGCAGTTAGTATAATAATGTCATGCCATTTCCCACTCATCAATTTGTCAAATAATCAAAAAGTAGATATATAATCCCCAGTTGCCAAGGTGAAAAATCAAGCATTTCCACGACTGAAAAGAGATAAGTTTAGACCTTTCAGGAGGTAAATTCAACAATATGTCAAGACCTTTGGCATTAAAAAACAAAACAAAACAAAAAAACTTTGCCTTGGAATTCCAATTTTAGAAATTTGCCCTATGGAAATAGTTTGCAGAGACTTATGTAGAAGAATATTTGATATTTAGTACTTTAGAATTTTTGAAACAGATGTCCAACAAAGAGGAATTGGTTAAGTGATTTATGGCCGTAAATAGTGTGGCAGTCAGAATAATCACATAGGTCCTTAAATGCAAAGAAGAATCTTTCTTAGTCATATTCCATGGGAGGTGTGACAACAGAAGAATGGTCAGAGAGATTTGATGTTACTGGCTTTGAAGATGAAGGAGGGGGTTAACGAGCAGGAAAAGGCAAGGAAACAACACAGCCCTGCCAACATCTTGATTTTAGCCCATGTCAGACTTCTAATCTACAGAACAACAAGATAATAAATTTGTGTTGTTTAAAGCCTAAATTAAGTTTGTGGTAATCTGTTATAGCTACAATAGAAAATCAATACAAATGACATATTTTGCTGTCAGTAATTAAAATTTATATTGGTTAACAATTTATTTAGTTAAAGTAAAAAGCAGATTACAAAATTGTAAGTATAGTAGCCTAGTTCCAGTGATGAAATGCAAATAGATTGGCAATGATTATTTCTGGGTGCTGTAATGACAAGAGACTTTTTTTCTCACTTGATTTCCTTTTTTTAAAATTTTTATTTATTTTTTGTTTATTTGGGGGGTAATTAGGTTTATTTATTTATTTTTTGGAGGAGGTACTGGGGATTGAACCCAGGACCTCATGCATGCTAAGCATGTGCTCTACCACGTAAGCTACACCCTCCCCCCTACTTGATTTAATTTTACTATTAAAATTAACTTTTACTATTTTCTATTTACTATCTTCCAAATTATCTCTTTCTTTTAATCAGAAGAAAAAAAAACAAGTAAGTGTTAGGTAAAATACACTTTAACTTATATTTCTCCAGTTTTTAAATAAACCTTAATAATCTAACTTATGATGGCTTTACTTTTTATGGCAAACACCTACTTCTATCTTCCCAGTCCTACCTAAATCCTTCTTTAATGCCCCTGAAAATTATTATTGTATTATTTTTAATAAAATATAAATCTCTTCCAAGATTTATCTTTTGGAATTTTAATTTTTCTTCCAGTTTCATTACTATAGAGCATGTGGGTGGAAATTGTATTTGACCAATAAAAATTCTCATTATCACTTCTTTTATACCAGTTTTTCCTCTTTGAGACTTTAATTTTGATCCATTCCTTCATTTATTATAATGTGTCTTTGCATTGATTTAATTTTTACTCAGGAAAAGGATCTGACTATTCTACTTTCAAAGTCCTTGTATATCTGAAAATATCCTTCACACATGAGTAACAGTGTAAGTGTATAATAATTATGTTGTAATATTTTATCCTAAGAATTTAATATAGACTTTGCTCAAATGCTGTCTGATATTAATTGCCATCTACCAGAAGACTGAAGTCAGAGTAATTTTTGTTTCAGTTTATGTGTCTTTTATTTTTCCTGCTGGGATATATAAAGGGACTTAAAATTTTAACTTAGAATTTTAAAATTTACCAAAAAGTGGAAGAAATATTACTGAGTACAGTTTTATTTTTTTTTCCCCACTCACGTTACTTTAAATATGTGAGCTCATTCTGTGTATATTATGGAGGTAGATTCTTCTCGGAAAGTTTTATTCTAAACTGGCTTCTTTTGCAAGAATACTTGGTCTGTGAAGTTGGATTTCTGGCCTGTATTTCTTTTATTTTTTTGTAACTAATGATTTCTCTCAAATTTTATTTTTTCTTCTATTTCTTCTTTGTTCTAGAACAACTTGTGTTTTTCTTCTGTATGGCTGATTTGGCTCTTCTGTGTCTGTTCAACTTTTTATTATCTTCAGCATAATTTTAATTCTGAAATTGCATTTTTAGTCTCCATGTGATTCTCTCTTCTCTCAGCCAGATCCTTTTTATGCTTTTGATTTTCTTCTTATTTTTATTCTCCATTTGAGAGGCTCTTTTTTTTTTTCTATATTAAGAAACCAATGTGGATATTTTCTGATTTTTCTCTTCTGCTAAATTAATACATCATTTTTCTTTAATTTCTCAGAAGAACGGTCTCTGTGATTTAGAATCTTTTTTATAATCTCCATTTTGGTTTCTCGAATAGAGATCCAGTCAAATATGGATTTGACACAAACAGGGTCCATTGAGCATTTGGGAGCTGGCAGAAATTCCTTCTAGATTCTAAATCTAAAAGGCAGGTTGAACAGCCCCTGCCTAAGCTGTGAACCTATCAAGTACTGACCTTCTGTAGTTTTGCTGAACTTGTCCCAAATGCCCATTTCTCTACGAGCACATAATCCTTTGATCTGAGAAAGAATATAAGAAACAATATTCCCTTGAACACTTTTTTCAGGGCTCTCTCTCTCTCTCTCTCTCTCGCATGTTTTCCCTAAGGGCTTAAACACATGTATCTCAGGTGCGTATATATATCTCCCCTGTCTCCTAACTTTTTTCTGCATCCTGGGAGTTGTAGCCTCTCAGAACCAGAAGCTCTCAAGTGGGAAAGAGGATGCAGTGAAGGTGTTCTGGTGACCTCAGAAAATAATGACTTGCCCTGGAGGTTGCAACACCTGTTTCCTCACGTTGACAACAAAAAGTGCTTGTATGCATTTGCTGGGGCTGCCATCTCAAAGGATCACAAACTGGGATGGCTTAAACCATAGAATCTTAGTTCTTGGTAAAATTGCAATTCAGTGAAAACTGTCCCCTATACATTGGCATATGTTCAGTTGTTAACATTAGTACCCAATGCTATTGCAGGTTTCCAGAATTTTGTCTACTTTGCTGAGTTTTGTGTTGCAGGCAAAAATCCTTGAAAAGGCTTTGTTGGGGGTTATTAACTGACTGCCAGATTAACTGTGGCATTCTAGTCATCAAATATGTGTTGATAAATGAGTGATTCTGGAGTGTGTCCTGTTGTACTTTTATCACATCTTACTGCTGTAAATTGTTTTAATGCCCTCTTGAACCATGAATAATTAGGGGTTGTTTTCCACTGAGGAAGTTGGCTTCTGATCAACCTGACAAGCAAATCTGGTTCAACTAAAGAAGGAGTGTGAAAAATGAAGGTGGGATGGGAATGACTGGAGGAACTCAGCACCTGACTTCTCCATAATGAACCAGACAGAGGAGGAAGAACAAAATTCCTTTTCTGGTCTTCATGAGGGGGTGAACAGGAGCAAACTGCAAGCTGATGTTCTAATTATACAATAGTTATCTACTCTTTTAACTAGAAAGAATATTCATCATACTTCTTTCCCTCACCCAAAAGAAGTCACCCTCTGACTTGGTAATGATCAAGCTACATTCTTGAGTAGAAAGGCAGAAATTAGACCTTCCTGTTCTTATGCAGAGAACAGTTCTGTAATAAGCTGTCTCCATTCTTCTGAGCCATGTGGATGTTCCAGAGGACAGAAGCCTGATCCATTAAAGAATATGCTGGTGCCCTGGTCTCCCTGGTGAGGGCTAATTACAGCACTGCACTCAGGAACTCAGGGATGAAGCAGTCATTCTTTTGCCTTCACTCCTCACCCACTCCTGTGCTGTACTCCCAACTGGAGGACTTCCATGTCTTGGCTGACAGTCTGTATATTACCCTTTCTGAATTTTGTGGTCCTTTCTCTCCACGGTATTATGCCAAAAATCCTCCACTGGACCCAAATGACATCGATATTATTGCATCCTCTGTAACACCGAAATCTATCATTTCTCTTCTGAAAGCAGTTGATAACTATGCACCATCTCCCCAGATAATAACAAATGACAGCTGAGGGAGGAGGAAGTTATTATATAAAAGATTTTTTTTTCATAATCCAGAGCAATAGAGACTGAACGGAGAATGACTTCTTCCCATTTTAGTTGCATTAATTCTCTCCATTTGTGAATTTGTACAAGGGTTAAGGATTTCATTAAAGATGCCTCCCCGGGAAATTAGAAGGTGATCGATTGTATGGCTTCTGCTGTCAAATGGAGATCCTGTTCTCAGTCTTCTCAGTCTCAGTTCAGGGGCAGAGAATGAGACAGTGCTGAACACGGGCTTTTAGGGAATCAATCAGGAGTCTTCACTGATTGATAAGAAATTCTGATCGTTTTTATTTATTTATTTATCTATTTATTTACTCTGAAACAGTGTCTGCTTTGCGGCTACTGAGTGCCAATTAAATACAGGTTCACGAAAGTATCTTTGAAATTGGGTTTCTAGTTCAAGGAAGTCCTCAGATGTAAATGTCCTCACTCTCATAGCTTCTGGATGATGGGTACTTTCTTTTGCAAATTGATTACTCATAGAGGTGTGCTTTGGTTGTCACAATGACTCTGGCATTTAGATGTGGGGACCAGGAATGATGGATGTTCTTCAGTAAGTGGCACAGTAATGCCCAAAGAAATACTGCCCCATACTCCAAATGATTTCGAATGTCCCTCCAGAAACTTGTGCAGGTGAAAAATCTGCTTATAACTACCCCAAATCTAGAATCTAGCTTTCACTTTTATATAAATCAACTGAATTAATTTACTATTACTCAAAACAATACAAGTTTATTTTTAGAGCTTTAGAGGTCAAAAGTCTGAAATGCGTTTTTCTATGTTAAAATCAAGGTGCTAGCAGGGCCCTATTCTTTCCACAGACTCTAGGGAAGAATCTACTCCCTTGCCTTTGCCAGCTTCTAGAGGCCTGTATTACTTGGCTCATGGCCTTTTCCCCCATTTTCAAAGCTGAAAACATAGCGTCTTGAGATTTCTCTCTTTGACCCTTCTGCCTCCCACTTTCATTTATGAGGACCTTTGTGATTGCGCTGGGCTCACCCAGATACACCAGGACAGTCTCTCTATCTCATGATCCTTAACTGAGTCATATCTGCCTTGTGCCATGCAAGGTAACATGTTTGCAGGTTCTGGGGTTTAGGGACGAGGACACCTTTGGGAGACCATTATTCTGCCTACAACAGAAAAACTATTTTTGAACTTTTTTTTAATATCATGCATTTTTAAGGAAACTACCTACTCTATAAATAAGGGAATGTTGTAGTTTGTTTTATTCATGACCAAGAATTGATCCTTATTTCAGCACATCATGTCACTGAATCAGCATGACTCATAGTATTTGAGTAGCAGCCCCCCATAAAAAAAAGAAACCCCATTATTGCACCTTCCTGAATCTGTTGCTGTCACATTCTCTTTATTCTAAATAAAGGAAAAAGCCTAGCCTGAGCATCTCCATACTAAACCCACAGGATTTTATTATGGATTGCTTTTTTTCCATATTTCTTTTGTATAATACAGTCAGAATATTATATTGTTTTCTTCCTTGAAAATGTGTGTACAGTTAGATTATAATATCTATGAATTGTATTTCAAATTAATAAAAGGGACAGTTTAAAACATTTGACATAAGAAGTAGGGCATCGGGTCAGATGTATGCCTCTCAGCTTCCTGCTGCCCCACTCAACTGGTGAAATCTCTTTTCTCCAGCACTATCATCTGTGCCCTGGATTTCATTTCCTTCCATTTCCTTCAAAACCCTACTGAACCTATTTTCTTAAGGGCATTGAGCAATGCCCCCATGACATAGTTCTGATAAATGCTCTACTCCCATGATCATGAACTTTCCAGGAAAATCTCTGGAGAAAGCCTCTAGACATCCAATAGCCTTTGGGAAAAGTGTTCTTGCTAGAGCAGGATTTCAGGAAATCCCATGGATCCTGAATAAGACCTCCACCCTGTTCCTACCTTACCACACAATGAGATGTCTCGGTGTCCAGTGTCAAGGGGGAAGCTCTAATTAAGAACGTTTTATGGGCCTTCCTTATAATGACCACCAGGAACAACCCTATTGCTTCTTATTTCTCTGTATATTTGACCACCACCAGAGGTCTGAGCATCTCCAGTCAACAACACCACCTTGGCTTTTATCTCCAATATGGCTGTAAGCATTTCACTCATCTGATGGACTCTTCCATGGAACAATTAGTCTACCATCAACAAAATCCTTATCCCTTTCTTCAGAGGCTCCCTTCACCTTTCTACTGCCTGAAACGTGACTGTTTCAGGATGTTAATTCCACAACTGCAATTATCTCAGGTAATTAGCTATTTTTCCTCCACAGCCCACCAACCATAAAGCCTGGACCAGGGGCACATGTACTTATGGCTCCTCACCTCCACTTCCAGACCCTTATTCTTTCTTTTTTAATCTGCTGCTTCTTTGAAGCACATGATATAAGGTTATACCACTTGTTGCAGCCATTTCCTGAGTCATCTACTACTCATTCCTTTTGTCCTCAGGAGATTTTAGCCCCTGGCTCACTGTCTTCCTTCCCAGCAAATCCCTGTCTTCACTTTTGGTAATATACAATACCCACATACAGACTCATTTCCTTAACTTCCTCCCTTCCAGCAATGGTTCCTTCCACTTGCCTCTAGCCTTCCACACTCATACTTGAATCATTACCTGGACATTTTCATCACCAATAACTACATCATTTCTCAAATTCCTACTTCAAGCCTCTTATTCTGTGGCTGTCAGCTCATCTTTTCAGCTCATACCCTCTGGTTCCCCAGATCCAGCAATTCTTAATACTCACCAGGATCTCCAGTCCATCAATGTTACCACTTTTCATTATCTATCACCCATCCTTGCTCCTCTATTCATCCAGCTTAGATTCCATGATGCACCCCTGTAATCATTCCTTGTAGATATATTAGCTCCACTTTCCTCTCCCTCTCCACTTCATTCATCTGACAAAACCCCAATGCTAATACATAGTTCTCTGCCTTCCTAAGCTTACATTGTAGAAAAACACATATTATGTTGGATTTATAAGTTTTCTTGTCAGTTCACAAACTTCAAGTGAGCCTTCCATATTGCTTAACAATCTTAAAGTATTATCTAGTCATGGTACTCTCCACCTCCACAACACAACTCTTTTTCAACTTTTCCTCTCTTCTCAACCTCTAACATCTCATCTTTCCTCAGTTTCAGTCAGTGACCTTAACTTTTATTTCACCGAAAACATGGAACCAGTAAAAATGAACTATATAATTTTATCAACAAACCTACCAGTCTACTGTCATCTCTACCCATTTTCCATTGTTCCTCCAGCTAGACTGGATTTATTGTCTCACTTCATTTTGAAAGCCAATCCTGGACCCATCCCCATTTACACATTCAAACGCTTTGCTCTTAAATTCTCCTCTCATCAGCATCATGAATCTCTCTCTCAGTTGCCCCATTCTTATCACCATACAAATAAGCTGTAACTTAAAAAAAAAATCCTTCCTTCTCCTCACATCCCTCTGCCTACTATGCTTTTCCCTCTTCTCCCATTTGTAACTCCACTACTCCCCATATATTATTCTCCAAAGTACTGAAGACACTTTTATCAAGGGTAGTAATTATTTCACCTTGTCAAATGCAAAGGACTTTGTTCTCATCTGACTTAACCTCTCAGCAACTTATGACACAGTAGATACTTCCTCCTCCCTGAAAGGTTTTCCTTAGCTTCCAGAAAACCTTAACTTACTGACTATTCCTTCTTGATTGTATTTGCTAGTTCTTACTCCTCTTCTTGATCTTCTAAGTTTGATGTTCCTTGGTGCTCAGTCAGTGGCAATCTTCTCTATTTCACTCTTTCCCCTATGAAATAATTATGTATTAGAAACATACAGCTTTATGGCTGTAGGTATATGCTAATGACTCTCACATTTGTATTCTGGCCTTTACCACTCCTTCCTGAAATGCAGGTTATTTTTAAAAGTCAGTCCAAAGAAGACATACAGATAGACAACAGGTACATGAAAAGATGCTCAATGTCACTAATCATCAGAGAAATGCAAATCAAAACCACAAAAAGACAAGAAATAACAAATGTTGGAAAGGATGTAGAGAAAAGGAAACCCTTGTGAACTGTTGGTGAGAATGTAAACTGATGCAATCTCGACTGAAATCACTATCGAGACTCCTTAAAAAATTAAGAATAGAACTGCAATATGATCCAGTGATTCCACTTCCGGGTATTTATCCAAAGAAAACAAAAACACTGATTTGAAAAGATATATACACCATCGTGCTCACTGCAACATCATTTACAATAGCCAAGATATGAAAATAATCTGTGTCCATCAATGAATGAATGAATAAAGAGGTAGCATGTATACATAGTGGAATACTATTCGGCCATAAAAAAGCATGAAGTCTTTTCCATTTGCAACAACATGGATGGGCCTCGGAGGCATTATGCTAAGTGAAACAAATCAGACAGAGGAAGATAAATATCATATGATGTCACTTACATATGGATTTTAAAAGAAAAACAAAACAACAAGCTCATAGATACAGAGAACAGTTTTGTGGTTGCCAGAGGTGGGCATGGGAGTAGGTGGGTGAAATGGATAAAAGGGATCAAAAGGTGCAAACTTTCAGTTATAAGTCATGGGATGTGATGTAATATATAGCATGGTGACTATTGTTAATAATACTGTATTGTGTATTTGAAAGTTAATAAGAGAGGAACTCTTAAAAGTCCTCATCTCAAGAAAAAATTTTTTGGGATTATGTATGGTGACAGATGTTGACTAGACTTATTGTCATGATCATTTCACAATATCTATGAATATTGAATCATTATGTTGTACACTTGAAATGAATATAATGTTATATATCAACTATACCTCAATAAAAATAAATTAAATAAAGTAATAATAATCAACTGTTAGCTCATTCAATACATCCACATGTCCATCTGCTACCTATATGAAACTTATCAGGACCAAAATCACTCCTGATTTATTCTCCTGAACCTATTTATTCTCCATTCTGCCACATCTTAGTAAATGAAATTACCATTCTCCCAGTTGCTTAACCTCAAGTATAGGAGTGATTCTTAATTGCTTTTTAAATCTTCTATCATATATCTATTCCATCAGCAAATCATTTGCTTTACTTTGAAAACATATTCAAAATCTGAACATTTTCCATCTCTACCATTATACCCTTGTTTAAACCACCATGGTCTCTCTCTGGGGTCACCACAGGTCACCTAGTGTTTATTCTCCACATAACAGACAGATGATCTCTTAAAAGTGTAGATAAGATCATGTCCCCACCCTGCTCATTATATTCTAATTGTTTATAATCACACATGGACTGAAAAACAAATTTATCTTGCTGTGGCAAAAAACTCTTAATGGTCACTAAACATTCATTTGCTCTCCCACATTTTCCAGAGTCCTGGCAGTTGGGTTAGGGTTAGGGACCCTAGGACCATATGACTAGTTCTTGCTACTGAACTATGAAGAGAAGTGATGTGTATTGCCTCTTGCCTGGGGAATTTAAAGCTCCTGTGTGACTGTCACTTCTTTCTTCCCTTAATATAGCAACCAAGGAGCTCAGGTTGAAATGGCTGAGCCACAAATGGAAAAAGCCTGCAATAAATAATGTTTTCAGGGAGCTCCCCAGAAGAGAAGTTAGACTTACAGTGACTGATGAATAAACTTCTGTGCATTAAGCCATTGAGATTTGAGTATGTGCTTGTTACTGTAGGATAGCATACCCTACCCTGACTAATACATGTGATATGCATGGCCTTCTTCCCTAACCTCATTCTCCCTCTGATTCTCTGCAGTCCAGCCACACCCAAGTTTTATTTCCAAACAATTCCTGCCTCGGGGCCTTTTATTTTAGCTGTCCCTTCTACCTAGAAAGTCCCTGCCCAAGAACAACACATGCAGACTTCATCACAATATTCTGGTCTTTGTTCAAATGTTACCTCCTCAGAAAGGCCTTCTCAGGCCTCCCTATTTTAAAAAGTCTGCTTCTACAACCTACTGAATGGGAGAAATATTTGCAAATGATATGACTGACAAGAAGTTAATATCCAAAATATATAAACACTTCATACAACTCAATATCAAAACAACATACAATCCAATCAAAAAATGGGCAGATGACCTGAACAGACATTTTTTTCCAAAGAAGACATACAGGTAGCCAACAGGACCATGATATGATGCTCAATGTCACTAACCATCAGAGAAATACAAATCAATACCATAATATCACCTCACACCCATCAGAATGGCTATTATCAAAAAGAACGCAAATAACAAATATTGACAAGGTTGTGGAGAAAAAATAACCTGCTTTAATTCACTTCTGGGTATATATATAAAGAAAATGAAAACACTAATTTGAAAAACTACATGCATCCCAATGTTCATAGCAGCTTTTTAAAATAATAGCCAAATATGAAAGCAACCTAAGTATCCATCAACAAGTGAATGAATAAAGAAGATGTGGTATATATACAGAACAGAATATAAAAAGAATAATATTTTGCCATTTGCAACAACATAGATGGACCTTGAGGGTATTACAGTCAGACAGAGAAAGATCAATAACGTACATGATTTCTTATATGTGGAATTTAAGAAATGAAACAAATGAATGAGTACGACAAAACAGAAACAGACTTACTGATATAAGGAACAAGCTAGTGGTTACCAATGGGGAGACGGAAGGGGGAAAAGGAGTAGGGACCTAAGAGGTAAAACTACTATGTATAAAATGAATAAGCTGCAAGTATATATAGTACAGCACAGGGAATACAGCCAGTTTATAACAAATTTAAATGGAGTATAATCTATAAAAACATAGAATCACAATGTTGTACATCTGATACGAAAGCAATATTATAAATCATAGTTCAATTAAACAAAACAAAACAAATATAAATATATAGTTAGATAAAAGATTGTGGGGTCATTTTGAAATACTTCTTTCCTAAATTCCTTTTAAAACACCTAGGAAATAATTTTTTAATAAAAATATAGAAATACAACCTGAGCAAGTACAATAAGGGGAAAATAATAATAATAAAAAGCAAAATTCTTCAACCTGTTGGTTCTTAACTGTCTAAATAATTTATTATTCCTCATATATTAAACATTAAGATTATTAAAAATAAATAAAAGTGGATTCAACATAATACCTATGATCATGTCACTCACCCACTTGTTTTCCTAAGTAAGAAATAAAGAGGAAACTCACAGTGAAAATTTCTAATAATTTTCAGTCTATCTTATTTACCCCACAGTCTGTAGTGAACTTCTACTACTGAGGCTCCACTAACAGTTGGGATGTGCAAGAGAAAAGCAACAAATAACATACAAGGGAACTCACATAAGATTATCAGCTAATGTTTCAGCAGAAACTCTACAGGCTGGAAGGGAGTAGCATGATATATTTGAAGTGATGAAAGGGAAAAACCTACAACCAAGAATACTTTATCCAGAAAGGCTCTCATTCTATTTGATGGAGAAATCAAAAGCTTCACAGGTAAACAAAAGTTAAAGAATTTAGCACCATCGAACCAGCCTTAAAATAAATGTTAAAGGAACTAATCTAGTCATTAAACCACAAGAAAAGACAACAAATAGAAGAAAGGCCTACAAAAACAAACCCCAAACAATGAACAAAATGACAGTAAGAACATACATATCAATAATTACCTTAAATGCAAATAGATTAAATGCTCCAACCGAAAAACATAGAATGAGTACAAAAACAAGACCCATATATATGCTGTTTAAAAGAGGCCCACTTCAGAGTTAGCAACACATGCAGGCTGTAAGTGAGAGGGTGGAAAAAGTATTCCATGTAAATGGAAACCAAAAGAAAGCTGGAATAGCAATACTTGTATCAGACAAAATTGATCTTAAAATAAAGACCTTTACAAGAAACAAAGAAGGACACTGTATAATGCTCAAGGGATCAACCCAAGAAGACATAACAACTGTAAATATATATGCACCTAACATAGGAACACCTCAACATTTAAGGCAATTGTTAACAGACATAAAAGGGGAAATTGACAATAACACAATAATACTGGGGGACCTTAACACCCCAGTTACATCAATGGACAGATCATCTAGGCAGAACATCAGTGAAGAAATACAAGCCCTAAATGACACATTAGACCAGATGGACTTAATTAATATCTATAGAGCATTCCATCCGAAAGCAAAAGAAGGCACATTATTCTCAAAGGTGCATGGAAGATTCTCCAGAATCTCACATGCTAATCCACAAAGCAAGCTTCAATAAATTTAAGAAAATTGACATTGTACAAAGCATCTTTCCAACAACAATGCTATGAGGTTAGAAATTAACTACAAGAAGGAAAAGGCAAATACTGCAAACATGGAGGCTAAACAATAAGCTACTAAACAACAAACGGATCACTTGAGAAATTAAAAAGGAAATCAAAAAATACTTTGAGACAAATGAAAATGAAAACACAATGATCCAAAACCTTTGGGATGCAGCAGAGGCAGTTCTAAGAGGGAAGCATACACTGATACCAGCCTACCTCAGGAAACAAGAAAAATCTCAAATAAACAACGTAACCTTACACCCAAAGCAGATAAACAAAGAAGAGCAAACAAAACCCAAAGTTAGTAGAAGAAAAGAAATAATAAAGATCTGAGCAGAAATAAATGAGAGACTAAAAAAAAAAAAAAAGAAAAGATCAATGAAACCAAAATCTAGTTCTTTGCAAAGATAAACAAAGCTGATAAACCTTTAGTCAGACTCAACTGGAAAAAAGGAAGAGAGCCCAAATTAATAAAATCAGAAATGAAAAAGGAGAAACCATAACTTGCATCACAGAAATTCAAGGGATCATAAGAGGTTACTATGAGCAACTATATGCCAACAAAAAGGACAACCTAGAAGAGATGGAAAATTTCTTAGAAATGTACAATTTGCCAAGACTGAATCAGGAAGAAATAGAAAATATGAATAGACCATTACCAGCACTGAAATTGAATCAATAATTTTAAAACTCCCAACAAACAAAAGTCCAGGACCAGTTGGCTTCACAGGTGAATTCTACTGAACATTTAGAGAAGAGTGAAAATCTATCTTTCTGAAAATATTTCAAAAAATTGCAGAGGAAGGAATACTTCTGAACTCTTTCTATGAGGCCACCATCACCCTCATACCAAAACCAGACAAAGCTATCACCAAAAAGAAAATTAAAGGCCAGTAACACGTATAACTACAGATGCAAAAATCCTCAACAAAATACTAGCACATCAACTCCAACAATACATTAAAAAGATCATACACTATGATCAAGTGGAATTTATCCCAGAGATGCAAGTATTTTTCAGTATCCACAAATCAATCAATGTGATATACAGCACATTAACAAATTGAAAAGTAAAAACCATATGATCATCTCAATTGATACAGAAAAAGCTTTTGATAAAATTCAAGATCCATTTATGATAAAAACTCTTCAGAAAGTGGGCAAAAAGGGAACATACCTGAACATAATAAAGGCTATATATGACACACCCACAGCTAACATCATACTCAGTTCTAAAAAGCTAGAAATATTTTCTCTAAGATCAGGAAAAAGACAAAGATGCCCACCCTCACCACTCTTATTTGACATAATTTTGGAAGTCCTAGCCATAGCAATCAGAGAAGAAAAAGAAGTAAATGGAATCCAAATTGGAAAAGAAGTTAAGAAGTCACTTTTTGTAGATGACATGATACTATACATAGAAAATCCTAAAGATACTACAAGAAAACTACTAAAGCTCATCAATGAATTTAGTAAAGTTGCAGGATAAAAAATTAATATACAGAAATCAGTTGCATTTCCATACACTAACAACAAAATATCAGAAAAAAAGAAATGAAGAAAACAGTCCTATTTACCATTGCACTGAAAATAATAAAATACCTAGGAATAAATCTATCTAAGGAGGCAAAAGATCTGTACTCCAAGAATTATAAGATGCTCATGAGAGAAATTGAAGATGACACAAACAGATGGAAAGATAAACTGTGTTCCTGCATTGGAAGAACTAACATTGTTAAAATGGCCATACTACCCAAGGCAATATACAGATTCAATGCAATCTCTATGAAATTACCAATGACCCTTTTTCACAGAACTGTAAAAAAAAGTTGTAAAATTTATATGGAAACGCAGAAGGCCCTGAATAGCTGAAACAATCTTGAGAAAGAGGAACAGAACTGGAGGAATCATATGCCCTGACTTGACTATACTACAAAGCTACAGTAATCAAAACAGTATGGTACTGGCACAAAAACAGACACATAGCTCAATGGAACAGGTTTGAAAGACCAGAAATAAACCCACACACTTATGGTCAATTAATCTACAGCAAAAGAGCAAGAATATACAATAGAGAAAAAACAGTCTCTTAAATGAGCTTGGCTGAGAAAACTGGACAGATACACGTAAAAGAATGAAATTAGAACATTCTCTAACATCATATACAAAAATGAACTCAAAAGGGACTAAGGACCTAAAGGTAAGGCTGGATGCTCTAAAACTCCTAGAGACATAACTCACAGCAATATTTTTTTGCATCTGTCTCTTAGAATAATCAAAATAAAAGCAAAACTAAACAAGTAGGACTTAATAAAACTTATAAGCTTTTGCACAGTGAAGAAAACCATAAACAAAATGAAAAGAAAACCTAAAAATGAAATGAAAGAAAATATTTGCAAATCATGTGACCGACAAGGGATTAATTTCCAAAATACACAAACAACTCATATAGCTTAATATCAAGCAGCAACCCAATTAAAAAATGAGCAGAAGATCTATATAGACATTTCTCTAAAGAAGATACACAGATGATCAATAAGCATGTGAAAAGGTGCTCAACGTTACTAATTATTAGGGAAATGCAAATGAAAACCACAGTGAGGTATCACCTCACGTCAGTCAGAATGGCCATCATTATACAGTCTACCAGTAATAAATTCTGGAAAGGTTGTGGAGAAAAGGGAACCTTCCTACACTGTTGGTGGGAATGTAAATTGATGCAGCCACTATGGAGAACAGTATGAAGGTTCTTTAAAAAACTAAAAATAGAGCTACCGTATGATCAAGCAATCTCACTTCTGGGCATATATCCAGAGAAAATTCTAAGATACATGCACCCCAATATTCATAGCAGCGCTATTTACAATAGCCAAGACACAGAAGCAACCTAAATGTCCATTGACAGATGACTGGATATATGTAAATTAGAAATTACTCAGCTATAACAAAGAAAAAGTAAAAACAATGCCATTTGCAGGAACATGGATGGATCTAAAGATTATCATACTAAGTGATGTAAGTCAGATAAGGAAAGACAAATATCATGATATCACTCACATGTGGAATAAAAAAAACAGAAAAATTTTTAAGTGATACAAATGAACTAATTTACAAGCCGAAAAAAAAAATAGAATTACAGATATAGAATACAATATACGATTACCAAAGGGGAAGTGGGGGATAAATTAGGGGTTTGGGATTAACATATACACACTACTATATATCATACAGATAAATAACAGGGATCTACTGTACAGCATAGGAAACTCTATACGATACCTTGTAATAACCTACCGTAGAAAAGAATCTGAAAAGGAATTATATGTATACATATACATATATAGAATTGCATCACTTTTCTGTACATTTGAAACTAGCACAAAGTTGTAAATCAACTATACTTCAATTTAAAAAATGTTTTTAAATTCAAAACAAACCAAAAAAGCAATAACATATGCAGAACTAATCTGAGTGGTGAGCAACTTTCACCTTTCATCTCATTGAATTTATTACTGCCCCTCACAGTCAGAGAAGCAGTATTACCAGATCAGTCTTTTTTCTGAGCCCCCTGTTGCTGTGTGCTTGGTTCCAAGTCAGACTACCTTTTCCCTGAATAACCCTTCCTGTGGGGCTAAGGGATTGGTCTCTGCGCCTCCTGCCTTAGATGCTGCTCCACAAAACTAGAACTAGTTATCATTACTGACTCCTGAAAAATAAAGGTGTCAATTCTCAGTGTCCTCCAGCTGCTAATTTCATGAAACATCATACACATCTTTTAGTTTTCACCGTTGGAAGAAATTTTAAATTTTTACTTTAAGTGGGAGAAATTACAGAGATTGAAAAAGTAAAATCCCTGATGTTTGTTGGAGTTTAATTAGAGAAAAATCTGATATTATTTAGTATACTTAGTATACTTATCAAGTTTTTTTTTCCTAGGTAATCAGTGCCTTCAGTAAATAAATATTCCTTCTGAATGGGGTCTCTGTCTGTCTGTCTGTCTGTCTCCTAATTCTATGGAAAGTTTACAGGAAGGATTGAAATTAGTTCTCCAATTTGCAGCTGAAGTTTTCTCTGCTTACATTTTGGTTCCACAATGAAATTTGGTAAAGTTTAGCGAGACAGTTTAATCCAGGGATTCAACTTTAAGAGTTTTAACCTAAGAAAAGAAGAAGGGATGCTCTCAAAGATTTATGTCAAGGAAATTAATTGCAAAGTTACTTGTAATCATTAAAAATGGAAATAATGCACATCTAAAAATAAAGAAATGATTAAATAAATTATTATAACCATGCAATATAATGCATCCATTAAAAATACTGTTTTTGAAACTATTTCAAAATAAGGAAATATGGAAAATGGCCATGATATGATGCTAAGAACAAAACAAAAAAGGTAATGAAACTGCTTTTATTATGATCCAAAATTTATCCTAAAAGGTGTGAATGACTGTATGTGGCATAAATAACAAAGGAAAAATACAAGCTAGCATTCTAGACTTTTAACTGGCTACCTGTCAGTAGTGGAATTTTAGACTTTTACTTTTTTTTTTTTTTTACAATTTTAACATTTTCTAAATGTTCTTCTAGAAGAAGAAGATTTATTCACTCATTCATTTAATCAGTAAACATGCAGTGACAGTTAAATGCCCAGCACTCTGCTTTGTTCTGAGGAGATAAAGTAAACAAAGCAGAACAGACATGTTCCTTGCTCTGCCCAGAGTTTATAATACTTTAAAATTAGGAGGAAAAGTCTTTTAAAATTTCATTTCATTTGACCCAGTAATTTTACTTCTGGGAATCTACCCTAAGGAAATAATCAACAAAGGAAAATAAAATTATTATACAGAAATGTTTATTAGCACATTAATCATAATGGCAAAAAAATCTAAAAAAGCATCTAAATTCCCAGCAGTAGGGGGATGGTTAAAGTAATAATGGCACATTCATATAATGGAATAACAGGAAGCCACTGCAATTACATTATTAAAGACTTTTTAATAATAAAATTTTTATTAAATAAAATTATTAATTAAAATTATTATTAAGGTTTTCCAATAATATCAATAGAAAAAAGTAAGCTACAGAATTCTATAGACCCTGACCTCAGTTATGTAGTTTAATAGTCATAAAAGAGAAATTCAAATGTTAACAGGTGTTATTTTTGCATGGTGAAGTAATGGTTGATTTCTATTTCTGTGTTTAGTTTCTTCATGAATGAGATTGAATTTTATAATCAGGAAAATCATGTTGCTTTTATGTTTTGAGATGGTTCAAAGATTATCTGTTAAAACCCTAAAAGCTCCACGCAAAAACTACTAGAGTCAATAAAAGAATTTGGTAAGGTAGCAGGATGCAAACTTAACATACAAAAATCAGTTGCATTTCTTTACGCTAATGATGAATCAATAGGAAATGAAAGTAAAGAAACAATCCCTTTTAAAATTGCACTCAAAGGTAATAAAATACCTAGGAATAAAGATTTATTCAAAGGAGGGGAAAGACTTACATGGAGAACTACAAAACATTGATTAAGGAATTAAAGAAGACTTTAAAGAAATTGAAAGATATCTCATGCTTTTGGATTGGAAAAATCAATACTGTTAAAATGGCCACACTGCCAGAGGCAATCTGCAGATTCAGTGCAATCCCTATCAAATTACCCAGGACATATTTCACAGAACTAGAACAAATCATAATAAAACTTATATGGAATCACAAAAGACACAGAATTGCCAAAACATTACTGAAGAAAAAGAATGAAACTGGAAGAATAACCCTCCCAGATTTCAGACTATACTACAGAGCTACAGTAATCAAAACAGCATGATATTGATACAAAAACAGACATATGGATCAATGGAACAGAAAAGAGAGCCCAGAAATGAACCCACAAACTTTTGGTCAATTAATCTTTGACAAAGGAGGCAAGAACATACAATGGAATAAAGACAATGTCTTCAGCAAATGGTGTTGGGAAAAACTGGACAGCTGCATGGAAATCAATGAAGTTAGATGACTCCCTCACACCATACACAATATAAACTCAAAATGGTTTAAATACTTAAACATAAGACAAGACACAATAAGTTTCCTAGAAGAAAACAGGCAAAACAGTATCCCACATACGTCTCAGTAATGTTCTCCTAGGGCAGTCTACCCAAGCAATAGAAATAAAAGCAAGAATAAACAAACGGGACCTAATTAAACTCACAAGCTTTTCACAGCAAAGGAAACCATAAGTAAATCAAAAAGGCAACCTACAGAATGGGAGAAAATATTTGCAAAAGATGAGACTTCAAGGGCTTAATTTCCAGAATATATAAACAACTCCTATGACTTAATATGAAAAAAAGAACAACCCAATCCAAAAATGGGCAGAAGACCTAAACAAGCAATTCTCCAAGGAAGACATAAAAATGGCCAGTGAAAAAATGCTCAATATCATTAATTATCGAGAAATGCAAATCCAAACTACAATGAGGTATCACCTCACACCAGTCAGAATGGCCATCATTCAAAAGTCCACAAATGACAAATGCTGGAGAGGCTGTGGAGAAAAGGGAACCCTCCTTCACTGCTGGTGGGAAGGCAGTTTGGTGCAGCCACTCTGGAAAACAGTACGGAGATTCCTCAAAAAACTAAAAATAGACTTACCATATGATCCAGCAATCCCACTCCTAGGCATATATCCAGAGGGAACCTTAATTCAAAAAGACACCTGCACCCCAATGTTCACAGCAGCACTATTTACAATATCCTAAGACATGGAAACAACCTAAATGTCCATTGACAGATAACTGGATAAAGAAGTCATGGTATATTTATACAATAAAATACTATTCAGCCATAAAAATAATAAAACAATGCCATTTGCAGCAACATGGATGTCCCTGGAGAATGTCATTCTAAGTGAAGTAAGCCAGAAAGAGAAAGAAAAATACCATATGACATCACTTATATGCAGAAACTAAAACAAACAAACAAAAAAGACAAATGAACTTATATATAAGACAGAAACAGATTCACAGACATAGAAAACAAACTTATGGTTACCACTGTGGAAGGGGGTGGGAAGGAGTAAATTGGAAGTCTGAGATTTGCAGATACTGACCGATAGATACATAAAATAAACAAACAAGTGTATACTGTATATAGCACAGGGAACTATATTCAATTTCTTGTAATGGCTTATGGTGAAAAAGAATATGAGAATGAATATATGTATATTCATGTATGACTGAAGCACTGTACTGTACACTAGAAATTGACTCAACATTGTCAACTGACTACACAGCAATTTAGAAAAATTATCTGTTAAAAATTCAAGGAAAATACAAAAAGATATTTAACATTTCCTCAAAGTCTGCATAGCCACAGTGGAGAAAGGAGAGATCGTTCACGGAGAGAAGGCTAAAGGTCCTCTTCCTTTCTAGAACATTCTTCAGAGAGAATGGATGACCATGCATGCAGTGGAGCTAGATTCATCAGAGGGCCTGAAGGGGTTGATTCACTGTGCTCATGAGGCTGAACAAAGAAAAGAGCAGAAAGAGCATCTAAGACTTGGAGACTCAGCCTTGAGGCCTCATCTCTAAGTCCCCCTTGAACTCTAACCCTGAGCATACTACACTAGGTACATGGTGACATTTCTTACTGACCTCACAAAGCAGGTGTCATGAAAGGTCAGGGTCCTGTCTATGGTTTGCCTAGAAACAGTGGAGCCCAAGATGCCCCAAGGCAGCTGAAATCTGCCAAATTCACTGTGAAGACTTTGACCCTGAATCCTGACCCTAATCCTCCTAACCTTTTAAGTACAAAGGGAAAGAGAAGGGCTGTGGAACATGTCATTTCTGTGGAAGCCAAAGCTACAGAGCTGTCTGCTCCATCCTCTATGTCTGGGCTCGCACTGACTGTCAGGCCTCCCTTGAGCTCACACGAGTGCCCAGTGCAGTAAAAAGTACCAGCTTTCCCTCTGATTTAGGGATCTCCAAGACGGCATATGTACGGCTGAAACGGCCCCGGGTCTCACGGCTCATACATTCCGTTACACATCACGCTATGCATTTTCTAAGTTTCAGGGGGCTGCAGTGAAGTGAAAGGAGCAAGTCAACACAGGAAGACTTACAGGTGTAACTCATTTTCAGTAAACCAAACATTTAAAAACCAGAGTAACATAAAAGATAAGTTTCACTACCCCTTTGAGTAATTGATTTCCCTTCTACATTTAAAATATAAATTGATTCACTGCAAGTTGTTTTACACACAACATATTAAGTACATCAGGGTTGCACAGAGGGAACAGAAAAGACAGCATTTGGACACCATTGCAAAGGAAGCATAGTTTTCTCTGATTTTAAAAGTGTTCATTGACTACAGAAGTTTCAAAAGACCTCAAATCAATCACAAATCACAATTAATCTTTATGTAAAAGAGTTCACTAACTGGGGAATGTTTGTTTTGAAGTTTTTCTCTTAGCTCCTTCTTTGGGTTTCTCATATTCATTTATCTCAGCAAGGCTACCAAAAGGACTCATTTCAAAATCACAGTGGCAGGAGCTTTAAACATCCCTCCACATCCCAGGTAAACATTTAAACATTTGTGCACAGATAGATATACAAATTAGTGACCTAGGACACCCACAAAACAGTCATACAAATAAAGCTGTGCTCCACTCATCAATTTCCCATCAGTGCCACCTGAGGACACATTCATTCCAGAACGCTAGCCCCAGTGTTTGAAAATGCCAACATTTTCACTTTTACTCAGCTTCTGAAATCCTGTCCTATTGGTTTCAGGAAAGAATGAACTCTTTAACTGCCTTTAATTGCCTTTGCCAAGCATGGTTCTCTGTGGACACAAACACGCTAAAAACATGGACCTTATATGGCAAAAGAAATTTAGAAAAACCACTAGGTAATCAGGATCTCTATCTGTGGAGCTCCTTAAGAAGAGCATAGCTGCCTCTCATTCTTGAATGAGAACCTCTAGCAGCTTAGAGCTGAATTAGAATCCTTAGTATTTTATGATTCTCATGAAACGCTCTTACTTTCACATCCAAATAATATTGGAGAGTTGCAGGAGGAGCAGAAAGTCCCTTAAAAGTGACAAATTTTGCCTAGGTGTACTCAAAACTGGAAGGCATCAGGAGACTGCACAGCTGAAGAACAGCTTGCAAGGGTCACAAAGCCCAAACCAGGGGCTGGCCCCCTGGCCACGCCCTGGGTATCCCCTTCAGGCTTTGAGGATAAAGGGGAGAAGGTATATATGGAAAGAAGCAAGGAAGGGGTTGAAAGGAAAATGTCAGGGAGAGGAGGGGAGAGGGGATGAAAAAGAGAGTTAAATGAAGAAAAGGGGGGATGTATATATAAAGGAAAGGAGACTGGAAATGGGTGAAAAGGAGAAGAAAAGGAAAGGGGAATAGGAAAGGAAATGGAGAGAGAGGATAAAGTCCCTCAGTGACAATGGACTCAGCGGGCGGTCAGTACAAATCCAGGGGGCACAGGAGGCTGACCGTCACCTTGAACCAGGCACTAGCCAGCCCTGAAGCTCCACAGTAATGCCATCCTCCTTTAAGGACACTTTCTCCCTTTTCCATAAAGGGCGAGCTCACCTATCCAAGGCCACAGCCGTCATGGAGTAAATGCTGGCAAAGACAGCAGCAATGGGGAAGAAGTTGTGGAATTTGCAGTAGAACAGGCCGTAGTACCACTCGTTGTGGACAGCATAGGTGAAGTTCACCACGGTGTTGAAGGCGGCCATGGAGGCCTCCGCGAAGGCCAGGTTCACTAGGAAATAGTTTGTAACTGTCCTCATTCTCTTGTGGGCCAAGATGATCCACATCACCACCACGTTGCCCACCACGGAAGTCACCACGATGACTGTGTAGGCAGCAGCCCAAAGGACAATCTGCCAGGCTGGCTGCACAAACTGGTTGGGCTCCGATATGTTGGTGGAGATGTTTGGGAAGAGGTCTGAGTCCACCGGCAGGACGTTATCCATTTTTTTCACTAAGTGGTTAAGCCCTCCTCTCTGTATACACACAGATCCTTTGCAGCAGGGTCCTGAGACAGCGCCTGGGGTCAGAGTCCTGTTTAACCAAGACAGGAGGCTGTAGGCTGTTTCTGGACAGAACTCTTTCCTTGCAAGTAAGAAATTGGCACTGAAATAAAAGCTTCTAAATGTGCGGCATGCCCTCGGTGGCTTTGAATTCCCCCACTTTCAAGCTTCAGGAAGCATTTGAGTTCTTAAATCTGGAGACAGCGTCTCTCCTGCGTTGGGCTGGAAAAGAGGAAGAAATTCCACGGGTCACAGTTCCAGGAAGCAGGAGAACCCCCGCCTTTCTGCACCTGCTGCCACTTGCCAACTGCTATTCCTCCTGCCTGCAATGGCAAAGATAAAGCCCTGTGCTGCGCTGAGGACTTGGGGGCGAAGTGGGGTGGGGGTATCAGCCACAGCACGACCTGTAAAAGTTCTGAGTCTGTGGCCAGGATTCTGGGGCCCCGCGTCCAGCTGGAGATTTTTTTTTCTTTGCTTTCGCTGCCGCCGCCGCCGCCACCTTCTGCAGCTTTGCAGGCGCCTCTTGGCTCGCGTCCTGCTCAGCTCCGGAGTTAGGAGAACCTTGGCAGGGCTACGCGTGAGACTTTTATAACCCGCTGCAGAGACGTCACTGGGAATGGGTAGTACCTGGGCTGCGTACTCGCCAGTCCCCTTGCGCAGACAGGCGGCTTCACCATCTGTCGACAACTGTCTCACTGCACGGTCGCAACCACCGAGCTGTTTTGCTGCTACCTGCTGTGGAAGTCTGCAAGCCCGACTCCCCACGCACTCCTCAAGGGGGCGCTAGCTAGATCGCCTCAGAAGGAATGCGCCAGATGGGGTCCGCAGCTGGAACCGCAGACGACCCAGGGGGAAAGAAAGGATTTGCGAAAGACTTGAAGTGATGGACCCTCCGGGGAAGGCAGGCATGCTGCCATGGCCCTGCAGAGCCCCCTGCCTCTGGTGGCGGGAGTTTGGCAAGTGTCCGGGCAAAGCGCCAGCGCTGCGCTCCCAGCCTTTCTCCAGTCCTAAACACTCACGCCTAGTTCCTTTCTCTGACAGGCCGATTCCCCTGGGAAACAGTGATGGGTTCTAAGATTTGGGGCCATCTCCAGCCACCCCGGTGGCTTGAGCCCTCGCTCCATGAAGAGCTCCAGCTGAGCTCACCAGATGAGAATCCCCGCCCCGGCAGAGGCAACGGGATACCAGCCGGAGCTCCCCACTAAGCAGTGTGTCTCCCAGACGAGCGGCTCTGGGCGCTCTGCCAGCATCCGCTGCAGCCTCGCGCTCGCCGCCCGGCGACCTGGCAGCCTCTGCCTCTGCGCCTCCCGGGCTTGGCGGCCAGAGCCGGTCTTGGGGTGGCGTCGGGGGCCGGACCCTCTCCCCCTCATCCTCTGTCAGGTTTGCATAAGCACTGGAGGGCAGGGCTGTTCGCCTTCTCTCCCCACCCGAGACCCGCCCCTGGCGGGCTTCGAGGCCACGTCTCCCAGTCCGAAGCTATTGCAAACGGCCAGCCTGGTGCAGGGCACTGGAAGGGGTGGGAACGGCTCGCCAGTAGATGCCAATCCTTTCGCAGAAACCGAGATGGACTGAGAGGTTCGGAGTGCGTTCCAACCATACTGCCTGGGAGATGAGGCTCCATGGACACTCGAATCTTCCGAGTCTTTTTGGGGGCCGTCCGCCGGTTCCCCCACCTTTCACTGCGGGGACTCGGAGCTGTGGGACGGGGGCTGGGATGGGCAGCACCGACCTGCACGGAAGCTCGGGTTTGCGCAAACCGGAGCTCTCCTGGGAGTCGCGTTTACGCCCTAGTCCTGCCTGGTTGCGTGCCTCTGCGGTAAGCGCTCAAAATATCCCGCGGGAACCGCTTTAAAGTTAAGAAATGTATGGATTTATGCCGGGCTAAAACCAGATGCTTTCAGGGAATCTGCTAGTTCACTCTGGTTTTGTTGACGCCTGGAACTTCAGCGTTTGCATGAACCGCATCTTGCGCTGCCTGGTCCTCCAGGCACCCTTAAACCCGGAAAAGAAAACTCCAGTGATGCCTTGAAGAGAACAGTGTCTTCTTTAGAAGGGCAGCAAAGGAGAGATTTTAGGTGGAAGGGAACACCTTCTTTTTCACTCTGGATCTCTCATTGCTGCCTCCACCTCTCACAGAGCTGACAGAGTGTGAGTGCATGTCTGTGTCCCACCATAATTTTTCCTCCCAAGCTGTCTTAAAGCGATCTTTCCCTCTTTCTCCCTGCCCAGGAGGCAGGCTGACTTTTTTTAGAGGAAATTTACTCAATGCTTGGGGTGTGGTGGGGGTGTGAGAGGGGAGAAAGATAATGAATTCTAAGTGTATAGCAAAAGCTAAATGTAAATACATTAAATAAAAGCTAAAAAGCAAGGATTGATCTATTTATCTTCCACTAGTAGGGCAAGTTGACACCTTGAGCCAGATACTGCTGAGCTGCGGATATAGTCAGGCAAGCACAGTCTATTGACAGGGAAAGAGACAATTACCTACGCAAAACAGGCAGTAGTATGGTGAGCAAAGGCACGAGGCCTGCTAGGAGGGGAGGGAGGCATCTGATCTCCTGTCTAATAAGGGAGAAGCGCTTTCCATGTATGTGTTTCATATGTTAAATCATGACACTCCGTTTAAAGTCCCATAAGGTTCAGCTCACTCAGAACACCTACATTTCTTACTCTGGCCTTCCAGGGTCTGCATCCCCTGCCCTGCAGTGTAGGTGAGGCTGGCCTGGGTGGCTCCTTCCTGTCCCTGGTTCCTCATGGCAGGTAGCTGTGTCCTAAGCATGTATGGCTTGTTAATTTTTTCCCCACAAAAACAAAGCATATTCATGATAGTTTCACATTTTAAAAAATGCCTCAGCCTTACCATGGCCAAAGGTGTCCTTAATTCACACAAACACACGTGCACGTGCACATGCACGCACACTCACACCTCTAAGCAGTTACCTTCTCTGGCATTGCTCCTTCCCCACATGGGGAATAACTGCAAACTCTATTAAGATCCTATATATGCTTTTTTTCCCTCCAAGAGTTGATTTTTTTTTCTTTATCCTTTTTGTCTTGGCTCCCCTTTCTGCCGAGCTTCCTCCTTGACACACAACACAAACCCACCGGGCTCAAAGTAAATTCTCTTGACAACCCAGTATAAATTCTTCCTTATTTGTCCAGGCCCTTTAATCCTATATAGACAGAAACACAAACACACACACATGCATATACAAATACAGAATTTTCACTATTGTCTGAATTTTGTTTTCCTGACTCAAAACATAGTTTGGATGCTTCAGAGTCAACAGACAGATTTAGCTTATTCTTTTCAATGGTTAAATATTATTCTTGTGGTATGAATGCATCATAATTCATACCCTCTCTTTCCTATTTATATGAAAATTCACATTGCCTCCAGTTTTTACTACTAAAGACAACGCTACTATAAATATTTTTACATTATGTCTCCACAGTACAATGCTTTATTTCAATGGGATAGATTCCAAGTGGACTTGCTAGGTAGTGGATTATACTTATATTAAAATGCATATATGTATACATGTTGTATATTTCTCTTTTATGTTGCCAGATTGCCTTCTAAAACGGTGCAATGCTAACATTTCACTAACAATTAAATTACCCTTTACCCTACATCGTCTACAGCAATAGATATTAAGGGTCTTTTTAGTTTTGTCAGTCTAAAATGTGTAAAATATGATAACATTGCTCATACATAATGTTTATTTTCCAGACTACTAGAGAATTTGAATTTCTTTTAAGACTTCTTTACTGTGTGAACTTTCTCTTCTTTAAATTGTCTGTTCACATCCCTTGCCCTTTTTTCTGTTGGATGGTTTTCTGGTCATTTTTTTCCAAGTGCTTTTTGTATGTTATAGGTATAAGCACTTTGCTTGTCATGAATATTTCAAATATTTTTTCTAATATTATTATCTATCTCTTGAATTTTGTGTATTTTCCATAAAAACATAAATAATTTTTATGTAGTCTGTATTTGCTTTAATAGCTTTTGGGTTTTTAAGTTTTGGTTTAAAAGAACCTCTGCAAATCCTGGCTTTTGCCACATACTCTCCTAGATTTTCTTGGCAGCTTTTTATTGTTTCATTTTTCTTACATTTAAGTATTTAATTTACCTGGGGTTTGTTATTTTATATTATGTAAAATTCTTTTTTCATATAGTTTGCATGTTTTCACAGCTCTTTCCATTTTTCTAATGAATTAAACCATTATCCTTATAATAGAATAAATCTTCAAATATATATGATTTAATATTTATATTTTCTGGTCTTTTCCACTAATCTATTTATCTATTCCTATAGCAACACTATACGTATAATTCATATAATCTCCTACTTTCCCTAGCCTTCTTGAATTAGGCAGAGCCTTGTGACTAATTCAGCCAATAGACTGTTAGTGGAAATGATATGCTTCACCTTCAGGCTAAAGCATAGAAATGTGTGTGTGTGAGAGAGAGAGAGAGAGAGAGAAAGGAAAAGAGACTTCTCCATGTGTTGTCTCCTGCCAAGTCCCAAACAATGGGACAGGTCCTGATCACCATGAATTCCTGAGCGACTGTATAACACAGGCCCCTGGCAGATCATCACTGACATGTAGCATAAGCAAGAAATGAGTTCTTGTTGTGCTAAAGCACTAGGATTTGGGATCAATTTGTTACTCACCATGATGTACTAGCGCATCCTGACTAATACAGGAAATACTCTGATACTGATAAGACAAGTTCATATGAGTGCTCATTTCATGCTTTTCTTGCCTATTTTGCAGTGTCATATTTAAACTTTGATATTTTAATTTCAAATTTTTAGAATTCCAAATAAAACAACCTGCATTAATACTCTAATTGGAACTGCCTGGAATTTATTTAATTTTGACAAAATTGATGTTTTTGATACTAAGTTGTTTCATCCAAGAGCATGGTATCCCTTTCCATTTCTTCAAGTCTTGTTTTATACCTTTCAAAAATATTTTATAATTTTGGTTTAAATAGATACAGTCTTTTGATTAAATGTATTTCCATGTGTTTTGTTTCCATTGCAAATGAAATATTTTTTTTTACCCTAGATCAAAGAAAACCTATTGACTTCTGTGCATATGTATTTGTTTGTATGAGTTTGTGCAAGTGTGTGTATATGTGTGTGTATCCTAGACATTTTACCAAATTTCTTATTCATTCTACTGTTTTTCACTTGAGTTTCCTTAGTTTTCAATCACATCATTAGCATTTTCTTGTCTCATTGAATTTCCTTTACCTTCCATGACAAAGTCAAATTCAAAGTAGTGATAGCAAATATTTCTACATAGTTTCTGAAGTTAATAAGGATGGCTTTGTTTTTTTACCATTTAGGATAATATTTGTTGTTAAATTGGCTAAATAGTCTTTTATGTTTAAATGTCTTCCTTCTACTTTATTTTGCCCTGAAGTTTTTATTGACATGTCTTGTAATTTCTTTCTTTTTAATGCATTTTTCAGGATTTGCTAACATGAATGTGTAATTTTTTTCACTAATTTATTGGGAACATGGATTAGGTGGAATTATTGGCATAATAGACTTCCCAACACTGACCCACCCTAACATTCCTGGCATGAATTCTGTTTGGCCAGAGGCTGTATCACGCCTTTGATATATTGCTGGAACCAGCTTGTTGATGTTTTATTTAACACTCTTGCATCTATTTGCCCAAGTAAGCTTGATGTATAGATGTTTTCCTCTTTTCCTTTCCTGTCTTGATCAGATTTTGGTATCAGTGTTATGCATCAAAAAATGAGCTGTGAAACATCTTATCTTTAACTATGGCCAGAAATATTAGTCTTGGTCCCTGAACCAGCAGCATTGGCATCACCCAGAAGCCACTTGGGAATGTAAGTTCTCAGATGCAGAACTACCAAACTAAGATCTGCCTTTTACTAAGACTGTAGGTAATTTGCACGCACATTAAAGTTTGGGGAGCTTAAAATAGGTAAGTGTTTTCCAAATTTCTGAGATGGTAAGAATCACTTGAATTGCTTGTTAAATAAATGTATTATTTTCCCATGAAAATTCTGATTTGGTAGGTCTGATAGTGATCTGTGTTTTTATCAAGTATTCTGGGTCAGTCTTCTCTTCAAGCAAGTTTGGAAATAAATGGGTCTTTTACTTAAAATCCAGCATGAAACTAGAGGAGTGCTTTCTTCATCTCAAAACAATTGTCTTCTAGTATTTTTTGAAGTTATTACCTCTTCTCCATCAGTTCCTTTTTCTCCTTCTGGGACTCTTATTGGTGGCATGCTAGGTCTCTCATATCCATTCTATGAATGTTTTGAAAACTATACCTCACCCTTTAGTGGTGACTAGAATTTTTTAAAAAATGGAATAACAGAATAGAAAATGTCAGAGTGCACAGCACATGGAGTAAGGGTAAGTATTGTTTTGTGAAATTTTTATTTCCATTACAGCCCTGCATGGATTGCAGTAAAAAAAAAAAAAAGTTTGAAAGCAATTCTGAAAATTTCTTTAAAATTTCCTCATGGTTTTACATCTTTTTTTTTTTCATTTCTGCTTTGTGTTCAAATATATTTCTTGCACTTGATTTTCTAAGCCATTTCTTTGGGTCTTTTAATGCTGATGCTGAATGTTTTAGCCAAAAGATGTCTGTTTAGCTTCAGCTCTTGAATCTCCTTAAGGATACTTACTGTTACTCTAATGTTTTATTCAGATGTTCAAGTAGCTCTTTCAGAAGCTTTCTTACCTGAGTGTGTTTTCTGATTATCCAGCCTCAGTGTTTCTGGCAGCGAGGCTCCCTTGCATAGATTGTTCTTTCCTTGAGTGGGTTTCCAGGGCCCAGGTTGAAGCGTTCTAAACAGTGAGCATTTAGTGATTACCCAGGTCATGACAGAAGTTGTGGGATTAAGGTTAGGATTAGCCACACCCAAATTGTCAAAATTCCACTGCGATATCTCCAGGGAGCCTCCCTGCCTCCCATTCTTCCTGTCCATTTCCTGTCTCGAGCAGGAAGACCTACCCCATCCTTTCTGTCTCCTCTAGACCTTTTGAGCATCAGGGAGACTCCCTGGCCCACCAACCCAGGGCAGATATCTGCCCCCATTTTCAGCTCTAAGCACCCAGGTTCCTTTGTTTTCATTCTCCCTCCAAGTTTCCATGCTGATCTCCCAACAAAGCCCAGTCAGCCAGAAGAAGCTCTGCCCAATTCCACTGTTCTCTTAGCTCAGCCCTCAACAGAGCCCCAGGATGCGCTTTAAGCCCAGCTGTCTTTAAGGTTTGAAGCCATTTGGATGATGAAAGAAGACACTGGAGCTGGCTGGAGAGCAGCTGCATTCTGGCCCCTATAAACCCTGGTCCCCTGAAGCCACTGCTGTGGAAGCATCCCTTTCCCCCTTTCAAGTGTTGATGAGTTGCTGTTAGTCACTGGCTCCCTTCCCCAGCCGTCCTTTCACAAAGCAGACTGCCTGGTGTGCGTTACACCTCTTTCAAATCAGATTGTTCTCTGAAGGCAGGGAAAACGTTATTTAGCTATTTATTTGCTAACACTCCCTTCCATACAATGTTCTGCCCAGAGTGGATGATCAAAATGTATTGTATTAAATTGGATTGAATTGCACAAAAGGGTTAAATTTAGAAAAGTGGTGTGAGGCAGGGAGGCTGCAACAGATCAGAAGTCATTAAACTGCACATCTTCCCGTCACAAAACAGTAGTAAACAATGACAATAACAGGAAGCAGAGAGAGGAAGGGGAGGCTCACTGGCATTTAAACAGTGCTCACTGTGTGCCAGGCACTGTTCTGTGTGCTTTACAGGTAATCACTTTATTTGATCTTCTGTCAGCAGTTCTAACATAACATGAGGACTATGATTATAACTGTATGTGAATGTTACCCCCTTCCTACTGCTCCAGGCACACAAAACATTTATCTCAAAAGTACTACTTTCCACACAGACCTTTGTTCCTCCTGGTGCTCTGAGCTGTGAGCTGCCTCTGAGCTGAACTGAAGATGGTGAGAATGGGCAGTGTCATCTGCTCAGCCAGAGCAGGACAGACTGTAGGAACAGCCTGGGCCAGACCCACTTCCTGATCTTAGAGAGCCTCCTCGAGAGGAAGGAGGCAGCTAGGACTCGTGCTGGGGACAGAGACCTGGGTGGCAGCCACCTGGGGGCTCCTCATGTGCAATACCACCAGCTCTGGTGAGCCCCACATTGGAATCCTCCCTCTGGTGTGTTAGCATCAGGGACCTGCCTGCCAGTGGGCCAGCATCAACTCTGAGCCCCTGGACCACATGGTCAACTGCATGTGAAGACAACTCCACTCTCCAGTGTGCCCACAGCCACTGCATGAGACAGAGCCTCAGACAACCAGGACAGGGGTCAACACCACCTACCACTGTATACACAGTAGAAGGGTGCACATGGGCAGAACAGGGGCACCCCTAGAGCATAGAGCTCTGGTGACCAGAGGGGAGGAAGCTGCTGGCTCCTTAGGACATCTCCCATGTAAGGCCACTTCTCTAAAGGTGGAAAATGTAAGCAACCTAAATAACATATAGAAATAAACTCAGAGAACTGGGCAACATGAGGAAGCAGCAGAATATGCTTCAAATAAATTAACAGCACATAAACTCAGAAAAAGAACTAAATAAAGTAGAAATGAGCAATTTACCCAATAAAGAGTTTAAGGTAATAATCATAAAGATGTCCAACCGTAGGATGATATTAGTATTCCTCAAGGGCAGTTCGAGAACTAAAGGAGATAACGTGTGTGTGTCTTTAACACTGTACTGATTACATAAAGGATGATAATAGCGAGGTAACACTACTTACCTACACATCTAACTTTTAGTATGTACACTACCCATGGCACATACTGTCTTTTTTTTCAATTGAAGCATAGTTTATTTGTAATATTATATTAGTTTCAGACATACAACATAGTAATTCAGTATTTTAAAGATTATTATATGATATTGACTATATTCCCTCTGCTGTAAAACATATCCTTGTAGCTTATTTATTCTCTATCTAGTTGTTGGTACCTCTTAATCCTCACCATTAATTTGCCCCACCCCTCTTTTCTTTCCCCACTGGTAATCACTAGATTGTTTTCTATATCTGTGAATCTCTTTCTGTTTTGTTATATTTCTTTTTTTTTTTGGATTCTATAAATAAATGATGGCATAGAGTTATCTTTTGTTTGATTTATTTCCCTAAACATAATAAACTCTAGGTTCATCCATGTTGCTGCGAAAGGTAGAATTTCATTTTTATGGCTGAGTAATATTCCAGTGCATATTCGGAGGAGGAGCCCGAGCGTCTCAGGATTAAACCTCACGAACAGACGTTCGCACACATCCCCGGGCTCGGGGGAGATGCTCCTTCCCAGCCCAGCCGAGGCCTGCTGGGGAGCACGGCCGCCGAAGAGGGGCCAGGCGCGGCCACCGCGGGTCTGGGGGCGGCGGCGGCGGCGGCGGCGGCGGCGGCGGCGGCGGCGGCGGCGGCGGCGGCGGCGGCGGCGGCGGCGGCGGCGGCGGCGGCGGCGGCGGCGGCGGCGGCCTGGGAGCAGGCGGCCGCGTCCTTTGATGCCGTGGGCCGCTTCGCGGAGGGGCAGCCCTGCTTCCCGGCGCAGGAGGCGGGGCAGCTGCGCGCGCCGCGCTCCGTGTTCATCACGCAGCGGCAGCTGTCGCGCTGGCGCGGGGCCCTTGGGGCCGCGGTCAAGCTTGAGGCCCCCCAGGAGCGCGCTGGGGCCCGCGTCCCCCGGGCTCGCCCCCTTTGCCCGGCTCGTCCGCGGCGCGTAAGGACTGAGGCGGCCTCACTCACAGAGCTCTCCCGGGAGCCGGGCCGCGGCGTCGGTGGCCCACTGCTCAGGGCAGCCCGTCCCTCCAAGGCTTTGCCCACCGATGGCAGTGCCTGCTGCCACCCGGCGAGGCCGGCACGTCCCGAGGCCCACCGCCGTCCCTGCCGGGGCTCAGTCTGCGCGTCTGGGGCCAGCCCTGGGTTAGGCTGGTCCCGAAGGCAGGTCCAGTTATGAATGAGAGTCAGCGTAGCCCCGCCTGTGGCTTCGCAGCCACGCGTCCGTCCCGCCCCCGCCCCCCCCCCCCCCCGTGCTCACATGTCCCCGCGGCAGCCGCGATCACACTCCGCAGTACGAGTCTCAGCACTGCTCTGCGGCGTCAGCAGGTCCCCCCCTCGGCGGGCGCGGGCCCCCAGGCCCGGGGGCTGCACCCGGAGCTGAGGAGGTGGGATTGTTCCTTCACAGCCGTCAGCAGCGTGCAGCCCGGTGCCGTCCCCCCGGTGCAGGACGTCGGGGCACTGCCAGCGTTTTAGCATCTGGGCTTGAAGTCCAGTATAGAGTCCACTGTCCCTCGTTCCCCAGGATTTCGCATTTACGGCTTTTGTGTTAATGAACCTTGACCAGAGGTTCGAAAATTTGTCCGGGGTCATAGAATAAAAACAGTAAAACAGGAAGAAAAAATAAAACCTCCATTATTCATTCATTTGTGGATGGACACTTGGGTTGCTTCCGTATCTTGGCTCTTGTAGGTAATACTGCTATAAATAATTGGATTCATGTATTGTTTTGAATGGATGTTTTCTTTATTTTTGGGATATTTCCTAGAAGTGGAAATGCTGAATGATATGGTAGTTCTATTTTCAGTTTGTTTGTTTGTTTGTTTGTTTTTGAGGAAATTCCATACTGTTTTCCAGAGTGGTTGCACCAATTTGCAGTCCCATTAACAGTGTACAAAGGATCACTTTTCTCCAAATGTTCTCTAACATTTGTTATTTGTAGACTTTTTGACGACAACCATTCTTGACAAGTGTGGGGTGATTTTGATTTGCATTTCGCTGATGATTAGCGATGTTAAACATCATATAATGGGCCTGTTGGCTATCTGTATGTCTGCATGTTTTCATTGGGAAAATGTCTATTAGATAATCTTTACATTTTTTGATTGAGTTTTTTTATATTCAGTTACATGAACTGTGTATATATTTTGATATTAACCTCTTGTCAGGCATATCATTTGCAAATATTTTCTCCCATTTAGTAGGTTGTCTTATTTTATAGATGGTTTCCTTTGCTGCGCAAAAGCATTTGTGTTTAATTAGATTCCTTTTTTTTTTTTGCTTTTATTTCCTTTGCCTTAGGAAACAGTTCCAAAAAACCATTGCTATGATTTATGTCAAAGAGTGTTCTGCCTATAGTCTCTTCTAGGAGTTTTATGGTTTCTTGTCTCCCATTTAGGTCTTTAATCCACTTTGAGATTATTTTTATATATGGTGTGAGGGAATGTTCTAATCTCATTGTTACACATGTAACTCTCCAGTTTTCCCGGCACAAATTGTTGAAGAGCCTGCCTTTTCCCCATCATATATTCTCGCATCCTTTATGGTAGATTAATTGACTGTAGGTACATGGGCTTATTTCTGGGCTCCCTATCCTGTTCCATTGAATTGTACGTCTTCTTTGTGTCAGTAGCACATTATTTTGATTACTGTGGCTTTGCAGTATAGTGTGAAGTCTGAGAGTGTTGTACTTGCAGCTTTATTCTTTTTTCTCAAGATTGCTTTGGCTATTTGGGGTCTTCTGTGGTTCCATATGAATTTTAGGATTACTTGTTCTAATTCTGTGAAAAATGCCATGGGTATTTTTATAGAAACTACATTAAATCTGTAGATTGCTTTGCGTAGTATGGCCACATCAACAATGTTAATTCTGTGATTCAAGAGGAGGGGACATTTTTCCATTTCTTTGCATTATTTTCAATTTCCTTCATCAGTGTTTTATAATTTTCAGAGTATAGGTCTTTCATCTCCTTGGTTAAGTTAATTCTTAAGTATTTTAGGCTTTCTCAAGTGATTTTAAATGAGTTTTTTTTTTCAATTTCTTTCTGCTGTTTAATTTTTAATGTGCAGAAACCCAGTAGAGTTCTGTGTATTAATCTTGCATCCTCCAACCTCACTGAGTGTGTTTATTTGTTGTAATACTTTTTGGGTGGAGACTTTAGGGTTGTCTACATAAAGTATCATGTCATCTACAAATAGTTACAGTTTTACCGCTTCCCTTCCAATTTGAATGCCATTCCTTTCTTTTTTTTTTTTTTTAATCTGATTGCTGTGGCTACAGCTTCCAATAAATAGAAGTGGCGAGAGTGGGAATTCTTGTTTTGTTCATGAATTTAGAGAGGAAGTTTTCAGCTTTTCATTACTCATATGATATTGGCTGTGGGTTTGTCATAAATGGTCTTTATTACATTGAGCTGTTCCCTTTATATCAACACTGATGAGAGGGGTTTTTTCAACATCATGAATGGGTGTTGAATTTACCCAATACTTTTTCTGCATCTGTTAAGACCATCATGTGGTTTTGGTCTTTTCTTTTGCTGATGTGGTGTATTACACTGATTGATTTGCAGATGTAGAGTCATCTTTGTGAATCTGGAATAAGTCCAACTTGATCATGGGGTACAGTCCCTTTTGCATATTGTTGGATTTGGTTTGCTAATATTTTGTTGAGGATTTTTGCATCTCTATTCCTCAGAGATGTTGGCCTGTAATTTTCTTTTTTTGTAGTGTCTTTGTTTTTGGTATCAGGGTGATGGTGGGCCTCACTGAATGAATTTGGGAGTGTCCTCTTCAATGTGATGAATAGTTACAGAAAAACAGGTGTTAGTTCTTCTTTATGTGTTTGTTAGGATTCCCCTGTGATGCTGTCCATTGCTGCACTTTTGTTTACTGGGAGTTTTTTAAATTACAGATTGGATTTTCCTTCTAGTGATCAGTCTGTTCAAATTGTCCGTTTCTTCTTGATTCAATCTTGGCAGGTTGTGTGTGTCTAGAAACTTGTCCATTTTTTCTAGGTTGTCCAGTTTGTTGGACTATAACTGTTCAGAGCATTCTGTTGTGATTTTTCATGTCTCTTTGGTATTGGCTGTTATTTCTCCTACTGCATTTCTTATTTTGTTTATTTGTGCCCTCTCTCTTCATTCTTGGTGAGCTGGCTAAAGGTTTCTCAATTTTCTTTTTCCTTTCAAAAAACCAGCCCTGGTTTCATTGATTTTTCTATTTTTTATCCCTATTTTATTTATTTTTTCCCTGATCTTCATTATTTCCTTCCTCCTGTGGCCTTTGTGCTTCTTTTGCTTCTCTTCTAATTCTTTCAGGTGGTGGGTTAGGTAGTTCACTTGAGGTGTTTTTTTGTTTTGCTTTTTGGTTTTTTTGTTTTGTTTTGTTTTGGTCTCTTGGGGAAGGCCTACATTGCTATAAACCTCCCTTTTAGAATTGATTTTGCTGCATCCCACAGATTTTGGAGTGTTGTGTTTCCATTTCCATAGAACGTGTTCTTTAATTTCTTTCATCAGTTTCTTATAGTTTTTGGTACATAGATTTGGCATATTGTATATATATATATATATATATTATATATATATAAATATATTTATATATATAATATATATTTATATATTTATAATATATATTTATATATTATTTTCTTTTCTTATGATATCTTTATTTAGTTCTGATATCAGTCTCTCCAGTCTCATAGAATCAGTTAGGAAGTGTGCCTTCCTCTTCTATTTTGGAGAAGATTTTGTGAAGAATTTGAATTAATTCTTTAAAAAAATTTTGGTGGACTTCACAAGTGAAGTCACCTGGAATTTTCATTGTGGGAATGTTTTTAATTAGTAATTCAACCTCTTTACTTGCTGTAATTATATTTAGACGTTCTACCTCTTGAGTTAGTTTTATTAAGTTTGTGTCTTTCTAGAAATTTGTACTTTTTATCTAAATTATCCAACTATTGGCATACAGTTCTTCATAGTACACTCTTTTAATCTTTTTTATGTTCATAATGTTACTCTCTCAGTAATGGTACTAATGGACCTTCTTTCATTCCATATTTTAGCAATTCCCTTTGTCGTTTTCTTTGACCTATTAGTTATTTAGGAGTATGTTTTTGAATTTCCACATATTTTTGAATCTCACATATTTCTATTGTTAATTTCCAGTTTTACTCCATTGTGGTTAGTGCACATACTTTACATGATTTCAGAACTTTTAATTTATTGAGGCTTCTTTTATGACCTCGAAAATGGTCTAACCTCGAGAGTGTTCCATATACAATTGAGAATATTGTGCATTCTTTTTTGTTGGGTAGAGTATTATATAGATATCTGTTGGGTCCAGCTGATTTATACTATTTTTTTAACTCACTACTTCATTATTAATCTCCTGCCTAGCTGTTCTATCCACTACTGAAAGTAGGATATTGAAATCTCCAGATATTTTTGTAGATTTGTCTACTTATCCCTTCAATTCTATAAGTTTTTGCTCCATGCGTTTTGGAAGTCTGTTGTTAGAAGTATACATATTTATAATTGTTTTATTCTCCAGATAGATGGACTCTTTACTTCATTATAAAATGTCCATCTTAATTGCTTGTACCATTTTTTTGTCTTAAAGTCTATTTTGTTTGATATTAACACAGTCATTTTAGCTTTCTTATGTTTGCTGCTTAGATATTATATCTTCTCCTTTCAGGCTGTTTGTATCTTTGAATCTCAAGTGTGTAACCTGTATACACAATATAATTGAATCTTTTTAAACATCCAGTCTGATTAAATATCCACCTTTTGATTAGATTGTTTCATCCATTCACCTTTAATATTACTATTGATAAAGCTGGATTTGCATCTGCTATTATTCTTTTATGTTTTCTATGTGTTTTTGTGTCCCTGTTCCTTCTTTACTGCTTTATTTTGCATTAAATGAATTTACTTCATTGTAACACTTTAATTCCTCAAATGACTTAAACTATTTTTAGTTATATTCTTGGTAAATATTCTAGGGCTTGCAATATACATTAACTTATCAGACTCTGCTTCAAATTTATACTGATTTAATCTGAGTGATACATAGACATGTTATTCCTATATACTTTTATTCTCTCTTCCCCTCTTTTATGCTTTTATTATTATGTGCATTACATCTACTTATATTACAAACCCCAAGATACGTTGTGATAAGTATTGCTCTGTGTAATTTTATGTCCTTTAAAGAAGCTGAGAGAAAAAAGAGAATAAATATATAGCCATAGGGATTGTTACATTAAACTTCTTACTTACCATTTTTGATTCTCAACATTTATTCCTGTGAATTCAAGTTACCTTTTGGTTTCATTTCCTTGCTCCAATATAGCTTTGCTCTCACCCATCTCCTTTGTGCTTATTGTCAAATATATTATATTTCTATGTGTAAATGGGCCAACAATGCAATCACATACTTCTTGTTGTATATAATTGCCTTTTAAAACAGTTAGGCAAAGAAACATATGATTATATTTTCTTTTATAAATACCTATAGAAGGCCCTTTACTGGCACTCTGTGCTTTTTCTTGCAGGGTACAATTACTGTCTGTGTTCACATGCTTTCAGCCTGAAGAGCTTTTTCTAATATTCCCAATAAGATGAGTCCGTCATCAACGAATTCTCTCAGTTGTTGTTTATCTGTGAATGCCTTTGTTCCACCTTCACTTTGCACAGATATTTTTGCTGGATGTAAGAGTCTTTGATGATGGGGTTTTTTTGTCTTCTGAAACTCTGAATGTATCATCAAACTGGCCTCCACTGTTTCTGATGAGTAGTCAACTGTTAGTCTTTTTGCGTAGTTCCTTTGTGTGTGACAAGTTTTTTTTGTTTGTGTTTTTGGACTTTTTTTTTTTTTTTTGGCTGTTTTCAAGATTTGCTCTTTGTCTTTGGCTTTTTCACTCTGATGTGTCTGATTTTAGATCTCTTGTCTTTATCCTACTGGAGTTTGTTGAGCTTTCTGCATGTGTAGATTTTTTTGTGGTTGATATTATTTTCAGTTTGGGATGTTTTCAGCCATTTTTTAAAAATACTCTTTCGGCTCCTTTTTCTCAGGTACTCTCCATATGAGTATTGGAGCTTAATGGGGCCTCACATTTCTCTAAGACTCTATTCACTTTTTTTTCCTTTATTCTTTCTTTCTGTTCTAACTGCATAGCTCTACTGATCTGTCTTCACCTTTGCTTATTCTTTCTTCTGTCAGCTTAAATCTCCTGTTCAGCCCCCTGATGAATTTTTCATTTTGGTTTTTGTAGTTTTCAGTTCTAACAGTTCCATTATTTTTATCTTATAATTTCTCTCTTTCTTGATATCTGTTTTGTAAGATGTTTTCATCTTGATCCTTTAAGCATGGTTTCTGTGAACATATAATACTTGCTCTGAAGTCTTTGTCCAACATCTGGGGCATCTCAAAGGTTGGTTTTTACTGCCTAGTTTTCCCTTGTATGGGTCAAGTTTCCTTGTTTCTTTTTATTTCTCATAATTTTTGTTGCATCCTGGTTGTTTAGATAATACACTGTAGCAATTCTGGACACTGATTCACCCTTCCCTCCCCCCAGATAGAGGCTTGATGGTTTCTTTGTTGTTTGCTTGTTTATTTGTTTAATGACATACCTGGGCTATTTCAATCTATTTACTTTCTCTGTGTGCTGCCTCTTCAGAGGGTATAGTCTTGGACTTGCACAGAGTCACCCCAGTGCAACAGTGATCTTAGCATCATCCTCTTTGACAGTTTATTTCCCAGGTCTCTCTGTTAAGCTGTGTGCCTCTGTTGTTACCATTCCCTCTACCAATCACCAGCTGATTGCTGTGTTTCCAGTAATGTCATGGGGTGTAAACTGCTTCACACTGTGATGTAAATTCCAGCCTTTTTGAAAGGGTAGTCTTAAAGACATCTTTGAAGTTTGTTTCAACTCCAGAGGGCCTCCCCTTAGCTGTCTCTCTCATGCTTCTCTGAAATTCATGGCTGCTCTACCGTTGAGCTTGTTGCTCTCAGTGTTTTGACAGCACACATGGGCTTGAACTTCCACATTGTGGAATTTATTATTCCAAATGCATTTAGCTCCTTGAGGGGACCTTTGAAGATCTCTGCTCTTAAAGGCTACATCTTCCCCTGGACAAACTTCACCAGAGCTGGAGGTGGGGACAGTGGCCCATGTCTTCCGTAGTGACACCCTGCTTTTATGAATGGGGCACTGGCTGGGGGCATGAGACTCTATAGTCTTCTTGGCTTGCCTCTTTTGGTGTGAAACATTCATCTTCTCAGCTAGCTGTGGTGGAGGTACCTGAGTCCAATATTCTCTTCTTGCCACACAGTGGAGTTTCCTATGAGTGGGGACCAAGTGGAAGAAAGGAACCTCAAATGTCTCATCTGCTTTTGCCTGGAAGAAATCTTCTACAACAGAAAGCCCAGGCTTGTGAGTAGGGATGAGAAATGCTGGGTGTTTGCTCCTCCAGGGCTGGTACTGAGCAGTAGAATGGGAGCTGGGGTAGAGGTGGTCACCTGCTCCTGGCTTCGCCTACCCATAGTACAGCTTCCATCATGCCAAGCTGGGAGACAGAGGAAGGAGCAAGTCATGGCTCAAATGCCACCGTCGCCCATTCTTATTATTAAGATACTAGGTTTTCTTGACAGGATGATTCTCCATTTGCCATATGCCCTTAGGACAATTTCCAGAGCCTTAAAATATATTTCAAGTAGCTTTAACAGTTATAGTTGTTTTGCCAAGGAGAGTGTCTGTAGAGCTCTGCACAGTGCCATCCAGGAACCCTAATATCCTTGTGTTAAGAAAAATATTGATGCTTGTTGAAAATTTCAGGTATTCACAAAGTTATAGGAGGGGGAAAATGCCCACAAAGGCAATCATAGGAGAAGCTAATTACATGACAAATTTGAGGAGGATTCTAGACATACACTTTATATCATATTTCTAAAACATGTGCTCTCATTACATCAGCAGTTCTCTGTTATTCCAGAAGCCTCAGGGTGTCATAAGACTAGATTGTTACAATAATATCACCCAACATTTGTGTGACACTCAACAGTGTTAATCTTTTCATTTACATAATCCTGTTTGCTGTATGATAGTAAACTTACTCATGATAGAGCCTTTCAGGCTTTATCATCTCTGCCTCATCTTTGCCTCTGCTTTGCACACAGTATTGAGAAGAGTAAATTTAAACCCTGTTGGAGAAGAAATAACTATACTTTTGTTTAGTCAATAATTTTTCTTTTAAAGCATATGGCATATTAATATTTTAGGAGCATATAATATGCCCAAAATCATATGTGAGTGCATGTATGATCTATTCATATTCATTTTGTTTCATAAAGAATGTAAAGCATGTCTCAAAAACACACAGAGCAAAATAAAATAAATAAAAATGAGAAATAAAAAGAGATAAAAGGAAATGTCAGTGTAAAAAAGTAAATGGTGTACTTGGGACTACCTTGGTTGCAGCATTAAAAATCTCACATCCGTGGAAATCCCTTGGTCCCAGACCAACCGAGATGATTGGTCATCTTAATAATACCAGCAAAGCATCATTTAGTTCTTTCAATATATGGAGCCTGGTTCCACTATCTTATTTTATCCTCACAATAATTATTTGAGGTAAGTCACTATTCTGGTGCCTGTTCTACAAGAGAAAATGGGAGAACCAAAAAGTCAACAAAGTCACACATCAAGTGGTGAGGCTAGGATTCAAAGCCAGGACCCTCAGCCCCAGAATTGAGGTTTTTTTTTTTTTAACCACAAATCATAAAAATGTAGGTGAGGTCCTATATAAGTGCTATAGACTTGGTTCTAAGTTTCCTAGTCTTAAATGTGAAGAGGAAAACACGATCAGTTATGAAATTCAAATTGTGCAAAAAATAAGCCATTTTCAGAAGCACAGTGAGTCTTAGTCCGAAGATGATGCACTCAATAAATGTTTACCATGTGCCTTCTATGGACAGACATGTTTCCAGGTGCTGGGAATACAGCAGTGGATAAAACAGTAAGAATCTCTGACCGTGTGGACCTGACATGCCAGGGAGGTATTAATTAGGACACAGATACAGAAAAAAGACAGCAGGATAAGGAGGAAGAGAGATTCTGGGGAGTGAGGGGGCTGTAATATTAAATAGGATGGTGAAGGTAACTTCTCAATGAGAAGGTACGTTTAAGGAAAGTCTTGACGAGTGAGAGAGAGGATCCTGTGACCGTCTGGGAGATGAGTGTTTTCAGTAGAGGGAGCAGCATGGACAAGCTTCCTCAGTTGGGAGAAGCCTGGTGAGAAGAATAAGACAAGTAAGGTATAAAATCGGGGGGGGGGGGCGTAGAAAACCCAGAACTTTGTTGGGCACTGTGCAGACTTTGGCATTTACTCTAAATGAGATGGGGCTTGACAGAAAAGAGAATTGCTTATTACAGCATTCCTGCATATTGGCCAAAGGCAACACTTCAAAATAATATTAATAGAAATATTTTAGCAGCCGAAGTGTGCAGGCAACTCAGGGATCTCGCTTCCAGATGCCCTAGGGCAACCTAGGGACGGTGCTTAAGTATCTGTGACAGAATGTTATCTGTACATTCAGGCCATCCTCCAATGATTTTTGTTTCTTTTCTGATAAGATTTTAAAGGACAGACAGGAGTTGTTTAGATTATTTAGCAAGTGCTAGGAATGTAGCTGGTGTATTTTGCAAATTTAGAGCCCAGCTATATCAGCTAAGCTGGGTCATTTTTTAAAAAGAACATGATATGATCTCTAGTCTCAGGTAGTTTTCCATCTGGAGAAAGAGATAAGGCAGGTGCATGTATTTACAACAGTACAAGGCAGCCTGTGATACTAACAAAAGCAGCTAAGTTTCCTTCAGTAACAAGACTAAACTGTTGCTTCTTTCTGCCCACAACCATCTCCATTCTAGTAGATGGCAACTGCATCTTTCCAGCTGCTCAGGCTGGGTGACTTGACTCTTTCACATTCCATATCTAATTTCTCAGGGAATGTGGTTAACTTCGTCATTAAAGGACACCCCAGATCCAACCACTTCTTACCACCTCCATGGCTAGCCCTCTCTTATTTTTACCCTAAAACCCAAGCCCCAGCTGGAGACTCCATCATCTCTCACCTGAGGTACAGCAGTAGCAAGTCTCCCTGACTTACTTTTCTCCCCTGCAGTCTAGTCTCAACAGAGAACTGAGTGATTCCTTTAAGATGTGAGTGAGATCATGCTCCTCCTTCACTCAAAATCCTGTAGCAATTCTGCACATTACTGAGAATGAAAACTGAAGCCCTGAGAGTGGCCTTCAAGTCCCCAAGGGATCAGACACCCCTTGTTGCTTTGACTTCATTTCCTCCCACTGTCCCCTGGCTCCTTCAGATCACGCTGGCCCCTTGCCTTTGAGCCTTGGTTTGAGCTTGGTAGATTCTTCTCTGGGGCACACATTCAGCTCACTCCGTCCCTTCCATTGAGACTTTTCTCCAATTATATCTTTTTTTAATTGAAGTATAGTCAGTTACAATGTGTCAATTTCTGGTATACAGCATAATGTCCCAGTCATGCATATATATACATATATATACACATATATTTGTTTTCATATTATTTTTCATTAAAGGTTATTACAAGATATTGAATACAGTTCCCTGTGCTATACAGAAGAAATTTATTTTTTAATCTATTTATATATATGTGGTTATCTTGATAAGGCTTATCTATTTTTATTCAACAATGCAACTTTCCCTCCTTCCATCTCAGCCCTCCCAATCCCCTCACCCTGCATTGCTTTTCCTTTTGTTACATATCGTTTATCATTGTCTAACACACTTAAATGTTTACCCATTTAGTCTACTCATAGTTAATTGTCTGTCTCCCTCTCTACAATGTAAGATTCATCTTTCTTGGTCTGTCCTATTGAATGCCCAGAACATTGCCTAGTACATAGTAGGTTCAATAAATATTTGTTGAATAAAACATTGAGCACTGACTATGTGGCTAGTACTGTCCCATGAACTATCAACCATTGTACATAGATTATTGAATTAAATCTTCACAAAACCATCATGGAGGAAGTGTTATTATCATCTTCATTTTACTAATGAGAAAACAGAAGCATAGTGAGATCAGCAACTTGCCCAAGGTTTCACAGCTAATATGCAGCAGATCTGGGATTTGAACCCACTGAAACAGGGTGAGAGACTTACTGAAGAGAGCTACTTTTCTCCCTAAACTGCAACAATGACAAAGGACTTCAACTTCTAGAGACCTTGGTTGAAGGATGCTTGAAAGTGAGGAAAGTTTGTGGATAATTAGCTTGAATCTGTTGCGGTATAAACTTCTGAACTGTGATTTGCTGTTTGCATTTAACATCCATTGATCGAGGAATGGTTAATAGTCTCATTGTGCTTCATTTCGGTTAATAATGAGAGGAAAGGCGGAAGTGGCAACTGGATTTTACAGAGCTCTTACCCTTTGGCTTGATGGGGCTTGTTTTTTATACCTCCCATTCCAGGCCAGGTAATCTAATAGAACCTTAAAATGAGATGCTAGTGTGAGCTCCACCTGAATCCTAGCCAGCACGTATGCCATATGTTGTTGCAAAGGGGTATTTGATTATCCAGTTTCCCCACAGTAAGATGACTGCAAAGCAAGCAAGAGATGGGTTCATTGTAAAGGTGTTCAGACTTGTCCCATTTAAGAGATATTAAATCTCCACTGCAATAGGGGAAAAAAATGCATTGCTTCTGCAGAACCAGGACTTGATTTCGTGTGGAAATTAAAAAAAAAAAACTTACTGAGTGCATCTTATTTTTGTCAAGTATTTTTATGACTCAGCATGTAGTCAGTCAGCTAAGAGTCAGAAGTCTGGTGCGGCTGGAATTCTCAAACTGCAAAATGCATGGCATGGTGTCATTTACTAGAAATGAGAGGTTTGTTTTATTTTCTGAGTTTTATACACTTCAATGTATTTCTTCAAAAGTTTTCTTGTTTGAAAACCACAAAGAACTCTAGACAGGGAGTGGATTTACTGAGAAGTGGGAGATATTTCGTCCTTTGCACCCCCAGAACATCAGTTCTCTTTTGGCCAGTAGAAATGGCAAAGTAAGTGAATCAGTTTTGTGTACAATAATTATTAAAAGAAATTGTGTTCTTCTTCCCTCACTAAATTACATTTAGAAAGATAGGAAAGAATATGAAGTTGGAGAGGCACCAAATTATTAGCCAGCCCATCATACCATCGTCTGTTTGTCCCTGTGCGACCCCAGGGGAAATAATCACTGTCTCTGGTAATGATGATCACTAACACTTGTTTAAGTAGCTGCTGTGTGTTAGGTACTGTTGACAGTGGTCGACACCCATTATTTTATTTAATCCTGCAACAACCCTATAGAGCAGGTATATCAGTTATTTGTTTTCACAGTGATGCTGCCTGAGTGCATTCAATGGTAAGCATCCAATTCAGTATATTCAATAACAAGAATACATTGCCTGCATATCCGAGGTTAGTTGGATTGAGGGGGGTACATGTGCTGGCTAGATGACTCTGCTGATGGTGACTGGCTTGCTCACATGTTTAGGGGTCAGCTGATCAAGGCTGGCCCCAGCTGAAATTCCAAGAGTAACTCAGCTTTGCTCCAATGTCTCTCTTCTTCCAGCAAGACTGGTCTGAGTATATTTGCCAGGTGATGGCAGAAGGGCAGAAAGCAAGCAGAGAGAAACATACAAGTCCTCTTGGGGTCAGAACTGGTGCGCTGTCGCTTTCATTCTTTGGCCAAAGAAAGTCAAAAGGCTGAGCCTGGAATCAGAGAGGGTGGGTACTGTCAGGTTACAGGACAAAGGGTGTGCTTATGGGAGGAGTGAAGAATTGAGCTCATCAGTCACCTATCACTGCAGGGACTATTGTTACTTTATTAGCTTTGTAAATGAGGACAGGAAACACAGAGATGAGAAGTAACATGCCACCTGTCTAGTTAGCAGTAGACCCAGGAAATAAATCAGGCTGTCTGACTCCAGGGCCATGGCTGTTAATCACTGTGCATCCTGCTTCACTCCTACTTTGACACTTTGCAGTCTGGTTTCTGCTCTGATCACCCTAGGAAACATGCTCTTCTCTGGTTAATTAATGCTGTCTATGGACATACCCAGTAGCCTTCACTAATTGTCAGCACCTGCATCCATTCTGTAACACTGTTGCATTCTGCATCCTTGAAGCTCTTTCCTCCTTTGATTCTGCAAGGGTTGTGCTGTTCTGTCTCTTTTCCTGCCCTTCCTCTGCTCAGCCCTCTCCACCTACTACATGGCACATGTACTTCTTTTTCTTGGCATCTCCCTTTCCAAGCACACCCACTCTCATGGTTTTCATTACCAGCTCTCTGTGAATGATTCATCCAACCCATATCTCTGGCTCTAAGAAAGCTTACCATAATTTCCTGCAACTTAACTCAGTGGTTTATCTCTCACAAAACAACCCAGGAGAGTAAGAGGCTCTTCTCACTAGCATCTTATCATTTCACGTCACCTAGCAACTATTTCAGTGCTTGAAATTCCATTATGAGAAACTTCCTATTGGAAAAATGCCACTGGAAAGTATATGATATCTGAAGCCTCCTGTTTGCATAGCATTTATAACTACATGAAATTGCCACTAGCTGTCTTTTTTTGACCTACAAAGTAGCAATTTCTCACTGTCCAACTTAAGAGGCTGGAGACAGACTGCTAGGAAGGGAACAGGAAGGGGACAGATGCATCAGAGCAAAAGTAGAATCAAAGTCAACGTCCCCAACTTGACAATTCCTGCCTTGTGTCTGTTGCAAGCACCTTATATTCTTCAAATAACACTTAAAGTTCTTCCAGGTGGTAAATAAAATAATGTATAAAGTTTAGTAGTATGAAGAATAAACTCCAAATCACCCATTACCTCAGCACTTTTTGATAATAGCCATTCTCGTTAATATTGGTGAAATCAATTTAAAGTTTCACCTAAAGTATTTCTTTCACACAGTTGAAAGCATGCTATATACACAAACTTTTATTCTTTTTTCTAAATCTTATTATTACATTGGCATTTTCTAATATTGGTGGGGAACTTCTTAAGTATCACTTTTTATTTGAAATGATTTTTGTACTATAAAGATTTCTCTGTATTTGGGATTTTTCCCTTAAAATATATTTCCAAGGTAATACCCCAAAAGTGATTTTTACTGAGTCAAAGAATATGAATATTTTTCAGGTGCTTGATACACAGTTATACAACAGATCACAAAAAAGTAGTACCATAGTACACTTCCCCCAATTCAATATCACTATGTGAGTGTTTGCCTCACTACACAAAAATCAGTGTTTAACATTATTATTTTATTTAAATTCTTTTATAAATTGACTGGCAAAAATTTAACCTGCTGTTTTTAAATTTATGTTTATTGGATCATTAAGAGAGATTGAATTTGTTTTCAGACATTTATTAGGTGTTTTTTATTTGCTCATGCATTTGGTTTGTCAGTAACCCTTAACCTATTGAAATCTAAGTGGTTTCTAATTAGCTGGGTTCTTTTGTATATATATATATATATATATTTATTGACATATCGTCAGTTTACAATGTTGTGTCAATGTCTGTTGAACAGCATAATGCTTCAGTCATACATGAATATACATATATTCATTTTTATATTCTTTTTCACTGTAAGCTACTATAAGAAATCACATATAGCTCCCTGTGCTATATAGTATAAACTTGTTTATTTTATATTATATATAATATATATTATATATATATTAGTTAATGTCTGCAAATCTCAAACTCTCAATTTATCCCTTCCCATCCCCTTCCCTCCCTGGGAACCATAAGTTTGTTTTCTATGTCTGTGAGTCTGTTTCTATTCTGTAAATAAGTTCATTAGTCTTTTTTTTTTTTTGGATTCTACATGAGTGATATCATATGCTATTTTTCTTTCTCTTTCTGCCTTACTTCACTTAGAAACGACATTCTCCAGGGCCATCCATGTTGCTGCAAATAGCATTATTTTATTCTTTTTTATGGCTGAGTAGTATTCCATTGTGTAAATATACCACCACTTCTTTATCCAATCTTCTCTCTATGGACACTTATGTTGTTTCCAAGTCTTGGCTATTGTGAATAATTCTTCTTTGAACATTGGGAGCATGTATCTTTTTGAATTAAGGTTCCCTCTGGATATGTGCCCAGGAGTGGGATTACTGGGTCATAGGGTAAATCTATTTTTAGTCTTTTGAGGAATCTCCATACCATTTTCCAAAATGGCTGCACTGAACTACATTCCTACCAGCAGTGTAGGAGGGTCCCCTTTTCTCCACACCCTCTCCAGCTTTTATCATTTGTGGACATTTTAATGATGGCCATTTTGACTGGTGTGAGGTGATACCACATTGTAGCTTTGCTTTGCATTTCTCTGATAATTAGCAATATTGAGCATCTTTTCATGTGCCTATTGGCCATTTGTATGTTTTCATTGGAGAATTGCTTGTTTAGGTCTTCTGCCCATTTTAGGATTTTTTTTTCTTATTAAGTTCTATGAGCTGTTTATATATTCTAGAAATTAAGCCCTTGTCAGTCTCATTTTTGCAAATGTTTTCTCTCATTCTGTAGGTTGTCTTTTTGTTTGCTTATGGTTTCCTTTGCTGTGTAAAAGCTTATAAGTTTCATTAGGTCCCATTTGTTTATTCTTGCTTTCATTTCTATTGTCTGGGTAGACTGCCCTAGGAGAATATTGCTGAGATTTATGTCAGATAATGTTTTCCTATTTTTTTCTTCTAAGAGGGTTATTGTGTCTTGTCTTATGTTTAAGTCTTTAAGTCATTCTGAGTTTAGTTTTGTATATGGTGTGAGGGAGTGTTCTAAGTTCATTGATTTACATGCAACTGTCCAGTTTTTCCAACATCATTTTCTGAAGACATTGTCTTTATTCCATTGTATGTTCTTGCCTCCTTTGTCAAAATTAATTGACCAAAAGTTTCTAGGTTCACTTCTGAGCTCTCTATTCTGCTCAAATGGTCCATATGTCTGTTTTTGTACCAATACCATGCTGGTTTGATTACTGTAGCTCTGTAATATGGTCTGAAGTCTGGGAGAGTTATTCCTCCAACTTCATTCTTTTTCTTCAGAATTGCTTTGGCAATTCTGGGTCTTTCGTGATTCCATATACATTTTAGGATTATTTTTTCTAGTTCTGTGAAAAAGTTTCCTAGGTAATTTGATAGGGATCACATTAAATTTGTATATTGCTTGGGGTAGTATGTTCATTTTAACAATATTAATTCTTCCAATCCAAGAACATGGGATATCTTTCCATTTCCTTCAGTAATTTTTAATTTCCTTAGTCAATGTTTTGTAGTTCTCCACATATAAGTATTTCATTTCCTTCGTCAGATTTATTATGAAGTATTTTATTTTTCTGGATGCAATTTCGAAAGGGATTGTTTCTTTACTTTCCTTCTCTGATATTTCATTGTTAGTGTAGAGAAATACAACTGATTTCTGTATGTTAATCCTGTATTCTGCTACCTTGCCAAATTCTTTTATCAGCTCTAGTAGTTTTTGTGTGGAGCCCTTAGGGTTTTCTATATATAGTATTATGTCATCTGCATACAGTGACAAGTTTACGTTTTCTCTTCCATCTTGGATCCCTTTTATTTCTTTTTCTTGTCTGATTGCTATGGCTAGGACTTCCAATATTATACTGAATAGAAGTGTTGAGGATGGAAGTCCTTGTCTTATTCCAGATTTGAGTGAGAAGGCTTTCAACTTTTCACTGTTGAATATTATGATGGCTGTGGATTTGTCATAATCCCTCTATACTCACTTTGGTTAGAATTTTTATCATAAATATATGTGAAATTTTATCAAATACTTTTTCTAAATCTATTGAGATGATCTTGTGATTTTTCTCTTTCTTTTGTTGATATGGTGTATCACATTGATTGATTTGCATATGTTGAACCATCCTTGTGTCCCTGGGATGAACCAAAATTGACCATGGTATATAATCTTTTTTATGTGTTGTTGGATTCTGTTTGCTAATATTTTGTTGAGAATTTTTGCATGTATGCTCATCAATAATATTGGCCTATAGTTTTCTTTTTTGGTAGTGTCTTTGTCCGGCTTTGGTATCGCGGTGATGGCAGCTTCATTGTTTAGGAGTATTTCATTCTCATCAGACTTTTGGAAGAGTTTGAGAAGGATCAGTATGAGCTCTTCTTTGTATGTTTGATAGAATTCCCTAGTGAAGCCATCTGGTCCTGGACTTTTGTTTGCAGGGAGGTTTTTTTATTGCTGATTTTTTTTCCCTTCTAGAGATGTCTGTTCAAGTGATCTATTTCTTCTTGATTCAGTTTTGGTGGACTGTGTGTTTCTGGAAACTTGTCCATTTCTTCTAAGTTGTCCAATTTATTGCCATATTATTGTTTATAGTATTCTCTTACAAATTTTTGTATTTCTGTGGTGTTGGTTATAATTTCTCCATTATCATTACTTATTTTGTTTACTTGTGTCCTTTCTCTTTTCTTCTTGGTGAGCCTGGCCAGAGGTTTGTCAATTTTGTTTACTCTTTTTTTTTTTTTTAAATCGCTCTTGGTTTGATTGACTTTTTCTAATTTTTTTTGATCCATTCCATATATTTCCTTCCTGATTTTTATTATTGCCTTCCATCTGCTGACTTTAGGTTTTATTTTTTTCTTCTTTTTCTAATTCTTTTAGGTGGAATTTCAGGTTGTTTATTTGAGATTGTTCTCATTTTTTGAGGAAGAACTATGAAGTTCCCTCTTAGGACTGCTTTTGCTGCAGCCATAGATTTTAAGTGGTTGTATTTTCACTGTTGTTTGTCCTAAGGTAATTTTTAATTTCTTCTTTGTTTTCATCATCAAGCCATTGGTTTTTTAGTAACATGTTTGTTAAGTGTCCATGTGTTGTTTTCTTTCTCCTTTTTTTTCTGTGGTTGATTTCTAGTTTCATGTCACTGTGGTCAAGAGAAGATGCTTGAAATAATTTCTATCCTCTTAAATCTACTGAGGCTTTTTTGGGCTTGAGTATGTAGTCTATTCTAGACAATGTTCCATAAGCATTTGAAAAGAATCTGTATTCTGTTTGGGGGGATGTAATGACCTAAAAATATCAACCAAGTCCAACTGTTCTATTTTGTCATGTAGTATTTCCATTGCTTTATTGATTTTCTATCTGGAAGACTTGTTCAATGATGTTAGTGGGGTGTTAAAGTCTCCTTCTGTTGTTGTATTCCCATCATTTTCTCCCTTTATGTCTGTCAGTATTTGTTTTATATATTTAAGTGCTCCTATATTGGTTAGTCATAAAAATCACAAAAGAAGAGAACAAAAGAAGAAAAAAAGGGGAAAAAACACCTACCAAAATAACTGAAAATAATGAGCAAATGGCAATATGCACATACATATCAGTAATTACCTTAAATGTAAATGGACTGTGCTCCAGTCAAAAGACACAGACTAGCTGAGTGAATATAAAATCAAGACTCATATATATGCTTATATATCCCTACAAGAGATTCACTTCAGATCTAAAGATGTATACAGATTGAAAGTGAGGAGGTGGAAAAAAGATATTCCATATGAATGGAAACCAAAAGAAAGCAGGGACAGTGATACTGAAATCAGGTAAAGTATACTTTAAAATAAGGACTGTTACAAGAGACAAAGAAGGACACTACATAATAATCAAGGGATCAATCCAAGAAGAAAATATGGCAATTATAAATATATGTACTCAAAATAGGAGCACCTAATTCCATAAAGCAAATATTAATAGATATAAAGGGAGAAATATACAGTAACACAATAATCTTAGGGGAATTTAAAAACCCATTTACTTCAATGGACAGATCATTCAGACAGAAAATTAATAAGGAGACATTGGCCTTAAGTGACACATTAGACCAGTGGAATTTAATTGATATATAGAGAACATTCCAACTGAAAGTAGCAGAATACATATTCTTTCAAGTGTACATGGAACATTCTCGAGGCTAGATCATATACTAGGCCACAAAACAAACCACAATAAATTGTAAGAAAATTGAAGTATCAAGCAGCTTTTCTGACAACAATGCTATGAAACTACATATTGACTACAAGAAAAAAAATGCAAAAATACCACAAACATGTGGAGGCTAAATAATATGCTACTAAGCAACCAATGGATCACTAATGAAATCAAAGAAGAAATAAAACAAATACCTAGAGATAAATGATGAAAGCATGAAGATCCAAAACCTATGGAATGAAACAAAACTGTTTTAAGAGGGAAGTTTATAGCAATAAAAACTTACCTCAGGAAACAAGAACCATCTCAAATAAAACACCTAACCTTACACCTAAAGTAACTAGAGATAGAAAAGCAAACAAAACACAAAATTAGTAGAAGAAAAGAAAGGAAAGATTACAGTAGAAATAAATGAAATAGAAACTAAGAAATGAATAGAAAATATCAATAACACTTAAAGTTGGTTCTTCAAAGAGATAAACAAAGTTGATAAATCTTTAGCCAGATTTATCAAGAAAAAAAAAAGAGAAAGTGTCCAAATAAATAAAATCAGAAATGAAAGATGAGAAGTTACAACCAACACCACAGAAATAAAAGATCATAAGAACCTACCACAAGCAACTATAAGCCAATAAATTGGACAACCTAGAAGAGATGGATGGATTCCTACATATGAGCAGTCTTCCTGTACAAGAAAGATGTAGAATATTGAACAGACCGATTAACAACAATTAAATTGAATCAGTAAATGAAAAATTTCCAACAAGCAAAAGTCCATGACCAGATGGCTTCACAGGTAAACTATTTAGAGAAGAATTTTGAAAATATTCCTCCCCCACCCAAAAAAATATAGAGGAATGGAACACTTCCAAATGCAATCCATGAAGCCCGAATCACACTGACACTGAATCCAGACAACAACATCACACACAAAAAAAGGAAATTACAGGCCAATATCACTGATAAACAGAGATATAAAAATCCTCAACAAAATACTAGCAAACTGACTCCAACAATACTTTAAAAATACCAAATATCATGATGAAGTGGAGTTTATTGCAGGGGTGCAATGATATTTCAATATCTTCAAATCAGTAAGTGATACAACACATTAACAAACTGAAGGATAAATGATCATCTCAATAGATGGTGAAAATTTTAACATTCACTTATGATAAAAACTCTCTAGAAAGTGGGCATCCAGTGAAACTACCTTCACCTATTAAGCTCTATATATGACAAACCCACAGCCAATAGTCTCAGTTCTGAAAAGATGAAAACATTTTCTCCAAGATCAGAGCAAGACAAAGACACCCACTCACCATTTTTATTCAGCATAGTTTTGGAAGTCCTGGCCACAGCAATCAGGAAAGAAAAAGAAATAAAATGAATCCAAATCAGAAAACAAGAAGTAAAACTGTCATTATTTGAAGGTGATATAATGCTATACATCAAAAATCCCAGTGTTGCAACCAGAACACTAGAGCTCATCTATGAATTTGGAAAAGTTGCAGGATACAAAACTACTATAAAGAAATATGTTGCATTTCTATACACTAACAATGAAGAATCAGAAAGAGAAATGAAGGAAACAGTCCATTTACCTTCACATCAAAAATAATAAAATACCTAGGAATAAATCCATCTGAGGATTTAAAAAATCCTGTACTCAGAAGACTATAAGTCACTAATGAAAGAAATTAAAGAGAACACAAAAAGTGAAAAGATATACCAAGTTTTTGTACTGGAAGAATTAATATTGTTAAAATGACCATACTAACAAAGGCAATCTACAGTGCTATCCCTATCACCATACCAGTGACATTTTTGACAAAACTCGAACCAATAATCTAAAAAATTTTATGGACCCACAAAAGACTCCAAGGAGCCCAAACAACTGGAGAAAAAAACAGAGCTGGAGTAATTACACTTCCTGACTTCAGATTATACTCTGAAACTACAGTACTCAAAACAGTATGATACTGGCACAAAACCAGAAAATAGAATAATGGGACAAAATAGAGAGCCTAGAAATAAACTCACATACTTATGATGAATTAAGGAGGCTGCAGTATACAATAGAGAAAGACAGATTGTTCAATAAGATTTGCTAGGAACACTGGACAACTACACGTAAAAGAATGAAATTAGAACATTCTCCAACACCATATACAAATATACACTCAAAATGGATTAAAGACTTAATGTAAGACCAGGCTGTAAATACTCTGTTTCCTAGAGGAAAACAGACAAAACACACTTTGACAGAAATTTCAGCAATATTTTTGGGGATCTATCTCTTAAAAGAAAGGAAATAAAAAAAATAAGTAAATGGAACCAAATTAAACTCAAAATCTTTTGAACAGCAAAGGAAACTTTCCACAAAATGAAAAGACAACCTACTGAATGGGAGAAAATATTTGTGTAAGATGTTAATAACCAAAATATATAAACATACAACTTAATAGTAATAATAATAAAACAATCCAAACATGGGCAGAAGACCTAAAAAAGCAATTCTCCAATGAAGACATACAAGTAGCCAATAGGCACATGAAAAAATGCTCAATATCACCAATTATCAGAAAATGTAAATCAAAATTAAAATGCAGTGTCACCTCACACCAGTCAGAAAGGCCACTATTAAAAATTCTACAAACAATAAATGCTGGAGAGAGTGTGCAGAAAGGGAGCCCTCCTACACTGCTGGTAGGAATAAAGTCTGGTGCAGCCATTATGAAAAACAGCATGGGGATTCCTCAAAAAACTAAAAATAGACGTACCTTACTCAGTAACTCCTCTCCTGGGAATATATCCAGAGGGAATTCTAATTTGAAAATATACATGCACTCCAATGTTCATAGCAGCACTATATACAATAGCCAAGATACAGAAACAACATAAATTTCCATCAACAGATGATTGGATAAAGAAGTTGTGGTATATTTATACGATGGAATACTACTCAGCCATAAAATGAATGAAATAATGCTATTTGCAGCAACATGGAAGGAGCTAGAGATCATCATTTTAAGTGAAGTAAGCCAGAAAGAGAAAGAAAAATACCATATGATATCACTCATATGTGGATTCAACAAAAGAAAGAAAGAAAGAACAGAACAAGACACTAATGAACTCATCTACAAAACAGAAACAGACTCACAGACATAATAAACAATCTTATGGTTACCAGGGGAAAAGAGGTGGTAAGGGATAAATTTGGGGAGTTTGAGATTAGCAAATGTTAGCCACTATATATAAAAATATATACAAAAAGTTTCTTCTGTATAGCACAGAGAACCCTATTCAACATCTTGTAATAACTTTTAATGAAAAAGGATATGAGAATGAATATATATATGTATATGCATATGCATGACTGGGACATTGTGCTATACACCAGAAAACTGACACTTTGTAGCTGACTATGCTTCAATTTAAAACACACACACACACACACACACACACACACACACAACCCCATTATAAAATGAGCAGAAGACGTGAATAGGCATTTTTCAAAGAGGCCACGCAGATGTCCAAGAAGCCCGTGAAAAGCTTCTCTACATCCTTTATCATCAGATATATGCAAGTGAAAACTACTATGAGACATACCTTACATCTGTCACAAAGGCTGTCATCAAAAAGAACACAAATAACACATGTTAGGAAGGATTTGGAGAAAAGGGAACCCTCATTCACTGTTGGTGGAAATGTACATTGGTGCCGATACACTGGAAAACAATATGGAGGTTTCTCAAAAAAACTAAAAGTAGAACTACCATGTGACTCAGCAGTTCCACTCCTGGGTATATATCTGACAAAAGGAACCCACTAATTCAAAAAGATACATTTATCCCAATTTTCATAGCAGCATTATTTACAGTTGTCAAGATATGGGAGCAACCTAATTGTCCATCAACAGATGAGTGGCTAAAAAAGATATATATAAACACAATGGAATACTGCTGAATCATAAAAAAGAACAAAATTTTGCCATTTGCAGTAGCATGGATGGATTTGGATAGTATTATAGTAAGTGAAATAAAGAAGACAGAGAAAGAAAAATACTGTATGACATTAGTTGTATGTGAAATCTAAAAATTAAAACAAAATAGTGAATACAACAAAAAATAAATACAGATATAGGGAACAAACTAGTGGTTAACAGTGCGGAGAGGGAAGGGGGAAGGACAAGATGGGGTGAGGGATTAGAAGGTACAAATTGTTATGTATAAAATGAGATACAAGGATATATTATATAACACAGAATACAGCCAATATTTTATAATAACTATAAATGGAGAATAACCTTTAAAAACTGTGAATTACTATATTGTACATCTTTAACTTACATAATATTGTACTTCAACTTTACTTGAATTAAAAAATACTCTTTGACAAATTGAATAATAAAACAAGAGCCTAAAATATGCTGCCTACAAGAGACAAATTTTAAGGTGAAGGACACACATAGATTGAAAGTGGCAGGATGGAAAAAGATATTTTATGTAAATAGAAATGACAAGAAAGTGGGTTATCAGTACTCATATCAGATAAAATAGACTTTAAAACAAGGCCATAAAGAAAGTTAAAGGACATTATATAACGATTAAAGGATAAATACTAGGAAATGATATTACACTCATTAACATATATGAACCCAATATAGGGGCACCTAAGGCCTTAAAACAAACACTAACAGACATAAAGGGAGAAATTGATGGTAATGCAATAATACTAGGAAACTTGAACACTCCACTGACATCAATGGATAGATTATCCAGACAGAAAATCAGTAAGGCAACAGAAATCCTAAATGACATAAGAACAGTTGGATTTAATTGATATTTTCAGGATATTACATCCAAAAATCCCAAAAACATAATATAAATTCTTTTCAAGTGTGGACTATCCTGTAGGATAGACCACATCCTTGGACACCAAATGAGCCTCAGCAAATTTAAGAGAGTAGAAATTATTTCAAGCATCTTTTCTGACCACAGTGGCATGAAACAAGAAATCAAACAAAGGGGGAAAAAAAGGGAGTAAAAAAATGACTGCATAGAGACTAAACAACATGCTACTAAAAAAAAAAAAAAGTATCAACAGTGAAATCAAAGAGGAAATGAAAAAATACCTTGAGACAAATGACAGTGAAAACACAACCACACAAAATCTATGAGATTAAGCAAAAGCAGTCCTGAGAGAGAAGTTCATAGTGATGCAGGCCTTCCTCAAAAAGCAAGAAAAAAATCTCAGATAAACAATCTAAACTACCACCTAAAAGAATTAGAGAAAGAAGAACAAAAATAACCTACAGTCAGCAGGAAGAAAATAATTAAGATCAGAGATGGATTAAGTAAAATAGAGATTTTTTTTAAAAAAATAGAAAAAGTCAGTAAAACCAAGAGCTGGTTTTTGGAAATTGTAAATGAAATCAACAAAACTCTGGTCTAACTTACCAAGAAGAAAAGAGAGAAAACCCAAATAAACAAAATAAGAAATTAAGGAGAAGAAACAACAAGTGATATTCCACATGTACAAAAAAAAAACCCCACAAGAGAATAGTATGAACAATTATATGCCAACACATTGAATAACCTAGAAGAAATGAACAGGTTTCTAGACACAGTTCACCAAAACTGAATCAGGAGGAAGTAAATAATTTGAACAGAGTGATCACTAGAAGTGAAATAGAATATGTAATTTTAAAAAGAAAAAAAAATCCTTAGAAACAAAAGTCTAGGACTGGATGGCTTCACTGAGGAATTCTACCAAACATAGAGAGAAAAATTTATACCAGCCCTTCTCAAACTCTTTCAAAAGTTTGAAGAGGAAGGAATACTCCCAAAGTCATTCTATGCAGCCACTGTCATCCTGATACAAAAAACAGAGAAAGACATTATGAAAAAATAAAGTTACAGGCCACTGACTTTAATGAACATAGAATCAAAATCCTCAACAAAATATTGAAAATTAAATCCAACAATACATAAAAAAAGCATACACTTCGATCAAGTTGGATTCATGCCAGTGTCACAAGGATGGTTCAACATATGCAAATCAATAAATGTGTTACACCATGTTAACAAAGTACAAAAAGCACATGATTATCATTTAGAAGCTTAATACATATACAGTTGGAGCACTGGAAGGAGAAAAGAGAAAGAATGGAGAAAAAATACTTAAAGAAATAATTAATAAAATGTATGAATGTCATCAACTTAGAGGTTCAAAATGCCCCATTAACATCAAGACACATCATAGTCAAATTGGTAAAATCTAAAGGTAAAGAAAAAATTTAAAAAGCCAGAGAAAAAATGATGCATTACATATAGTAGAACAATAATGTAAATCGTGGTTGGCTTTTTATCAGAAACAGCAGATGACAGAGGACAGTAGCTTACTTCACTGCTGGGTCTACGACATGTCTCAGTCATATAATAATCTATGGATAATATGTAGAAATCAGTTTTAATCACCCTTGCAAACTATAATTATAAACACAGAATCTGTTTCTTACTCATTATGGAAATTTGGGGTCACACAGGCATCATCCTAAGGGTAAGCAATAAATGCTAGGCTTGAAAAGGAACAGAACAATTCCAGTCAGTTTCCAGGGAGGTAAGTCTAAAAAGGGATCCAATTAAGGGTACAAAATAAGGGGCTAAGTTAGAAATGGTGTGCAGTGATAGAGGAAAAGTGTGACAAATAATGACAATGTGAAACCCAGATATTCCCAGGTCATCTGGCCCTCAGAGGCCATCCTTTCTCTAATGTTCAAGTACAGTGGAGTCAGCCCCTACCCCACTGTAAGACTGTTCATTATCTCATGGTCACCTAATGTTCTGAGTTCGTCTTCACACTTAATTATTGATATTTATTCATTATCTCACCTCCAACCAGCTGATTGTCTCTTTCTTTCTCATAACTTCAAGGGTGGAAACAGTTACTGCTTTTATTCTCCAAAGTTCCACCACCTCAGAGCTAGTGGAACTGGCCCCACCCACTGAGGGCCCATGACCTGGCCTCACCCACCAGTGGGACTCCACTAGCCTCAGGATACCCAGGGCCCCACAGACCTGCCTACCAGCTCCAAGAACCCTGTTTCCCATAGCCAGAGAGCACAGGACCCAGCTCTGCCCACCACTGGGCCAGCATTAGCCCCAGGACCTGGCCTCACCCACCAGGGGACAGTCACCAACCATGGGACCCCTGGCTGTCAACCCCACTCAGCAGTGGGCCAGTACAAATTTCAGGAACCCCAGGCACATAGCTAGAGACCCTTGGACTCCACTCCACCCTCCAGTGGCTTGCAACTAGTCCCAGAAGCCCTTAGGTTTTGGCTCCATCCACCAGTGGGTCAACTCCATGCAGAGACCCCTGGCCCCATAACCAGAGACCCAAGGACACAGCTCTTCCCACTACTGGGCTGACACCAGCCCCAAGACCCTCTGGACTCTGACCTCACCTATCAGTTTGCAGACACCAGCCCTGGAACATTTTGGGCCCCACAGTCAGCCATCCCAGGGTCTCACCCCATCTACCAGTGGGCTCACACCAGATCTGAGACACCAGTGATCCTGCAGCTATAAGCTGACACTAGCTCCAAGACCCCTAGCCCAGAGCCAGCCACCCTGGGACCCAGGTCCTCTCAACAGTGAGCCAGATTTAACCCCAAGACGCCTCTGGATTCTGTAGCCAGCTGCCTCATAACTTGGTCCCATTCACAAGTGGCCCAGCATCAGGACCCAGGCTCCCTTGGTTGTGCAGATAGCCATAACAAGACAGAGCCCCACTCACCAGAATCTGGAAGCCTCTGTACGTGATGGATGATACAGAGAAGCAAATCAGTGGAATGGAAGACAGAGTCATGCAAATCATTCAAGCTGAACAGAAAAGAGAATAATTTTTTTTTAATGAGGATAGTTTAAGAGACCTCTGGGGCAATATCAAACATACTAACATTCTCATTATAAGTGTCACATAAGGAGAAGAAAAAGGCAGAGAACATATATGAAGACATAATAGCTGGACATTTCCTTAACCTGGAAAAAGAAACAGACTTCCAAATCCAGGAATCACAAAGAATCCCAGACAGGATCAATCCAAAAAGGACTATACCAAGACACATTGCAACTTAAATGCCAAAAATTAAAGATAAAGAGGGACTATTTGAAGCAGCAAAGGAAAAGTAACCAGTTATGGACACTGGAAGGAACACTCATAAGACTATGAGCTGAGTTTTTATTAGAAAATCTTTAAGACAAAAGGGAGTGGAATGATATATTTAAAGTAATTAAAGGGAAAACCTAAGACCAAGAATTCAGATTTGAAGAGATCAAAAGTTTTCCAGACAAGCAAAAGCTAAAAAAGTTCAGCACTATGAAACCAGCTTTATAAGATACGTTAAAGGAAATTTTTTAAGCAGAAAAGGAAGGCCACAACTAGAAAGACAGAAATTGCAAGAGGGATATGAAAATGAATATATGTATATTCATGTATGACTGAAGAATGGTGCTGTACATGAGAAATTGACACAACATTGTGAACTGACTATACCTCAATAAAAGAAAATTACAAAAGTCTCATTGGTAAGGCAAACATACAGTAAAAGTAGTAGGTCAACCATTTACAAAGCTAGTACAAAGGTAGTAAAATCATCTATAACCACAAGAAGTATTTAAGGGATAATAAGATATAAAAGATGATGTCAATAACAGTAAATGTAGAGGATGAGTAAAAATGTAGAGTTGCTAAAATGTTTTCAAACTTAAGAGATTAGCAATTTTAAAATACTATATATAAATATATAGATTGTTATATATAAACCTCATGATAACCACAAACCAAAGATCCATAACAGATACACCCACAAAAAAAAAGACAAAGGAATTGAAACATTACACAAAACAGTTATCAAAACACAAAGGAAGAAAGCAAAAGAAGGCAAAAGTAGAAACCAAGACAACAACTACAAAAACAACCAGAAAACAATGAACAAAATTTTAATTTTAAAATTTGTGTAGAAACACAAAAAAAAGCCCTCAAGTAGCCAAAGCAATCTTGAGAATGGAGAACAAAGCTGGATGTATCGCGCTCCCTGATTTCAAATTATACTACAAAGCTATACTAACCACAACAGTGTGGTTTGGGCACAAAAACAGACACACAGATCAATGGAACAGAATAGAGAGGCCAGAAGTAAACCCACATTTACTTGATCAATTAATCTTTGATGGAAGAAAAAAGTCTCTTCAGTAAATAATTTTGGTAAAACTGAACAGCTACATGAAAAATGATCAAGCTGAACTACTTTCTCACATCACATACAAAAATAAACTCAAAGACCTGAAACCGTAAAACCCCAGGAAGAATACATAGGCAGTACACTCTTTGACATCAGGCTTAGCAATATTTTTTTGGATCTGTCTCCTCAGACGAGGGAAACAAAAGCAAAAATAAGCAAACGGGGCTACATCAAACTAAAAGCTTTGCATAGTGAAGGAGACCATCAACAAAACAGAAAGTCAGCTTACTGAATGGTAGAAGATATTAACAAACAATATGCATGATAAGGGTTTAATATCCAAAATATACAAAGAACACACACAACTCAACAGCAAAAAACCTCGAACAATCTGATTTTAAAAAGGACAGAGAACCTGAAACAACATTTTTCCAAAGAAGACAAGTACATAAAAAGATGCTTGATGTCACTAATCATCAGGGAAATGCAAACTGAAATCACAATGAGATAACACCTCACATCTGCCAGATGGCTGTTATCAATAAGACTACAAATAACGAGCGTTGGCAAGGATGTGGAGAAAAGGGAATTCTGGTACACTGTCGGTGGGAATGCAAATTGATGCTACCCCTATGGAAAACAGTATGGAGTATCCTCAAAAATTAAAAATAACCCTGCCATATGATCCAGCACTGTCACTTCTGGGTATTTATTTACCCAAAGAGAACCACAAAAACACTAATTCATATGCACCCCTATGATCACTGAAGCATTATTTACGAAAGCCAAGATATGGAATAACCTAAGTGTCCATCAACAGAGGAATGGATAAAGTAGATGTGATATATAAACAGTGGAATATTACTCAGCCATTAAAAATGAAATATTGCCATTTGAGACAACATTGATGGATCCAGAGAGTGTTATACTAAGTGAAATAAGTCAGATAGAGAAAACAAATACCATAGGATCTCATTTATATGTGAAATCTAAAAAACAAAATACACAAAATAAAACAAAAACAGACTCCTAGGTATAGAGAAGAAGTGAGTGGTTGCCTAAGAGTAGAGGAATGGAGTGGGGGCAAAATAGGACAATTGCATTAAGAGTTACAAACCTCCAGTTATAAAATAAACCACAGGGATGTAACATACAACATAAGGAATATGGTGAGTAACATTTGTATGGAGGCAAATGGTTACTATACCTATCATAATCAATGTTTTATAATGTAGGAAAATATCAAATCACTATGTAGCACACCTGAAACTAATATTGTATGTTAACTATATTTAAGTAAAACAATGAACAAAGTAAAAATAAACCAATAAAATTTTTAAAAATATATTTATATTATTTGTCCCAGTAAGTTCACTTTTTAAAAATTGTATTGAATTAATTGGAGTTATGGTCACAGATATATGTACATATATGTTTATTGCCTCATTTTCTATAAAAAACTGGACAATCAAGGTGTCCAATATAGAGAGAAGATTTAAGTAAATTATTTCTATTCCTAAAGTTAAATATGCTGCTAATGAGTGGTGCTATCAGCTTGGAAATTTAAAAAACTGACTGCTAAGAAAGCATCCAGTAAAAGGTTTGGAAGACAAAACTCAGGCCATTTCCTGGAAGGCAGAAGGAAAGACAAAGATGTGAAAGATAAAGCAATCATGGGGTTCATTGTGAGAACCAACATTCTACTAATAGGAATTTCCAAAAGAGATAATAATTAAATTGGTAGGAAAGAAAATGATCAAGGAAAAGAAATGCAAAGACATTTTCCAGAACTAAACATATTTGTTTCCAGATTTCTCAGTCCAATGAGTACCCAGCACAATGAATAAGGGGGGAAAAATAACTACAATGCACAAATGTAATTAGAAATCCCAAAACACTCTAGAGATAAACAGAAGATTCTAATTTCTTCCAGAGAGGAGAATCAGAGAGGAGTCTAAATTCTTCCAGAGAGGAGAGGCAGGTCTCAGACAAAAGCTTGGAATGAGAGTGGCAGCAGACTTTTTCTCAACAGGAGCACTAGAGAGTAGAAGATAAAAATGCATTTTAAAATCTGATTTTCTACCTAGAGGTCTATACTTAGCTCAACCATCAATTAAGTAGAAAAAAATCAAATGAAGACATATTTTAGCAAGCAAAATTTCAAAAAGTATGCCTGCATTGATCCTTCCTCCAATATTCTCAAGAAGCTGCAGAAGGATAATTTCTATCAAAACAAGGAGTTACAGCAAGAAAGAGAAGGGTGTAAGGCTCAGTAAGCAAGAGTCTCAAAGAGGCAGGAGGCCAGAGAAATCTAAGGGTGATGATGAGGGAAGCTCTGGAGACAGTTGTGCAGCAGGTTGAAAGGGAAACCTGCCTTAATAAAGCCAGGCAGACAGACAACCTCTAAATGGCTATCTCCTCCAGTTTACCATAATATCCCCACCACTCCTAAATAAATACCTCCACATAGAAAGGCTCTCTGATAGACCTGAATGTGTGGGAAATTGTATTGAGGTGTTTGAATGGTATGAAAAGACTAAGAAGTTAAAAGAAAACTAAGCCACAATTTTAATGGGGCAATATTAACCCCAAAGTAAAGAAAAAGATGAGCAATAATTGCAGCTAAATTTTATTGAATACCCCTAATGACACTTAAAAGTTCTAAGCCCTTCTACACATATTAACTCACTTAATCTTTAAAGTCACCCTAGCAAGTTGACACTCTTGACATGTCTAGTATACAGTGAGGGAGTCATAGAGCAGCGATTTGCCTAGGGTACCAGAGTGGAGTTCCAACTCAGCCGGTCAGTTTCTAAACCACTTCTCCAAGAAAGGAAATGGAATCACAGTACTCAGCTTGGCTCAGCAGTAACAGAGTCAAAGTGATAAAACTTCTGAGTACAGATTGACCCCCAAACTGCCGTATAGCCGTAGTGAGGGAATAGAAGAGTAGGAATAAAAGAGCATGCAATAACAAACAAACAAATGGCACAAAAACTTCACCTGCAATAAAAGAAAGTCAATAAATATATCCAAACACACACACACATCCCTCTATGTGTGTACATACCTTTAGATGTTATTGACTTTATTAATGTGTGTGTGTATTCAAATTATAGCACTAAATGCCAGAAGAAGGGAAGAAATTAAGAATGCTGTCTTCTAAAATGAACTTCAATATAAAACAGAAACAGAAGCACAGACATAGAATACAAATTTGTGTTTGCAGGGGGGAGGTGGGTGGGAAGGGACAGACTGGGAGTTCGAGAGTGGCGTATACTGACATGTATATATAGAATAGATAAACAAGTTTATACTGTATAGCACAGGGAAATATATTCAAGATCCTGTAGTAGCCCATGGTGAAAAAGAATATGAAAATGAATATATGTATATTCATGTATGACTGAAAAACTGTGCTGTACACCAGAAATTGACACAACATCATAAACTGACTATAACTCAATAAAATTAAATAAATGAAAGAATGGTGTCTTCTAGTGGCCATTTAGTAAGCTTTATTTTTAAAACAATGTGCGTGTATTACACACAGATCTGTATCTCTGTGTATTTGATGCTGACAAGGATTCATGAAGGTATCAGTTATGATCAATAGCCTGTGTACAAAGAAATACAATATGTACACAGTGTGTTAATAGTGGTTTGCCAGAGCCCAGGTGTGCTTCTGTTCCCCTGCCTGCTCTGGGAGCTCCTCCACACCTCCCACGTCTCCCTAGGACGCAGCAGCTACAGGGTGAAAGCCTGGAGAGCAGGCAGCTCCAGGACCTTGCTCCCACCCCACACCCAACTGAGCACCAGTATCATCTCCATTGGTTCTGCACCTATGCTCTCTCAGTTATGAAGTGATTTTAATGGCATCCTTGCTTATAAAGTAGCATTAAGTGAAAGAAGGAAGATACAAGTTATATGCTACAAATTATAAGATTCAAATTATAAAGTTGAATTGCCAATTATTAGAGAAATGCAAGTCAAAACTACAATGAGGGAGGGGAGGGTAGAGCTCAGTGGCAGAGCTTGTGTCTAGCACGCAAGAAGTCCAGGGTTCAATCCCCAGTATCTCCATTTAAAAAACAAATAAATAAAAACTAATTATCCCCGCCCCCAAATATACAATGCTGTATGTCAATTGTATCTCAATAAACTGGAAAGAAAAACATTTTTAAAAAATTTTGAAAACTGCAAGAGGTATCATCTCACACCAGTCAGAATGGGTATCATCAAAAAGCTACAAATAATATATGCTGGAGACCCTGTGGAGAAAAAGGAGCCCTCCTACACTCTTGGTCAGAATGTAAATTGGTGCAGCCACTATGGAAAAACATATAGAGTTTCCATAAAAAACTAAAAATCTCACTCCTGGGCATATATCTGGAGAAAGCTCTAATTCAAAAAGATACATGCACCCCAGTGTTCATAGCAGCACTATTTACAATAGACAAGACATGGGAGCAACCTAAGCGTCCACTAACAGATGACTAGATAAAGATGTGATATATATACAATGGCATAGCACTCAGTCATAAAAAGAATTTATTTATGCCATCTCTAGCAACAGGGATGGAATTAGAGATTGTCATACTAAGCCAAGTAAGTAAGACAGAGAAAGAAAAATGTATCATATCACTTACATGTAGAATCTAATAAATGATACAAATGAACTTATTTACAAAACAGAAAGAGACTCATAGACATTGAAAGTAAACTTATGGTTACCAAGGGAGAAGAGGGGAGGGATAAATTAGGAACTTGAGATTAACAAATACACACTATTATATATAAAATACATAAACTACAAACAGTTACTGTATGGCACAAGGAACCATATTCAAGTTCTTGTAATAATTTATAATGGAAAATACTCTGAAAAAGAATATATAATATATAAATATTATATATGTATAATATATATAACTGAATCACTTTGCTGTACACCAGAAACTAACACAACATTGAAAACCAACTATGCTTCAATAAAACATTTTACGTAAAATTCTAAAATTGATAAAAATGAGTTTATGTAGAGAATGATGGATTTTTTGTTTTTATACTTGTCTGAATTATTTTGGATTCTTCCATAAAAAGCATTACTTACTTTAAAATTGTCTACAAGTGTAGGAACATGAACAAAACAAAACTCATAGGTGGATCCAATCAAGGGTTTATATCACACCTAACTATGTATCTGGATCATATAAGCTGGTACATGCTGACCTCTAAGTTCGTAAACAACAGTCCGCCAAACTTCTGAGAGACAAATGTTTAAGAGTAAACACTTAGCTGTGAGTGTTGCAAAGGAAGTCTTTTTAAAGTCTCTATTTGCCACCCTTACAGTTACAGGAAGAGCCCTGCCCTTTAGTCCAGGAGCCCGGATGCACAGTGAGCATCCAGCTGGTCAGGAGACGGATGCAGACAGTCCCAGGCCAGGTGGGATGGTTTGTCATCCCCAACCATTAATTCCTTCTTCGGTTGCATTAAATATACAAAGAAGGGATAGGAAGACATCTAATTTTCCCTCTCCTGCAGAAAGGCACAGGACATCCTAAGTTGCTCCTCCCTTGCCAGCATTTAAGCGTTCTTACGATAGGCTGCTTGGAAGCTCTCCCCACAATATTTTGAGCTTTCCAAAGTTAGGGCAGGTGAGCTGGAGTGTGATGCCCACAGCCCCAGATTCCAAAGTCTCTTTGACCTACCTGGAAATAGACTGAGAAACTGTCCCAGGTTGCCTGGGACTGAGCAGCTTTCCAGAAAATGGGACTTTCAGGGCTAAAATGGGGACTGTCTCCAATAAGCCAGGATGTTGGTCCCTCTGGCTGCAGGTCCCCACAGCTGGAGGTCGTCATGGGAGCAGCACGGGAGGGCACGATGGGCATCTCGGCTGGGAAGGCACGGGTGACTTGGAAACACCACTGGTCTCCCTGGCCTTTCTGACAGGGACAGTGGCTGGGAGACAGGAACTTCACCATAAGAAAGTGTGAAATCACGTCCCCTCAGATGAGTTGGGAACAATTCAGCGTATGTGAAAGGCGGCTTTTAAATACCACGTGTAAGGCTGAAAGCTCTGGGGGGACTGGTAGGTAAAGCAGAAGTTGGAACGTGTGGATTCAGCGGTGGAGACTATGGCAGACTGAGAAGCCTCCCTCAGAGATGGCCGGTTCCTAGTGCCAACTGCGGTTACCAGACACAGTTAGGTAATGAAGTCAGATCTGCATTTTCCAGGGGAAAACCCAGAAACTTGGATTTTTATGTGAAATCTCAGTGTTTCAATGTGATGAACTCCAGAAACATGTAAAAATACTGTAGTCTTTCAAAATTTATGTCTGTGAGTAGGTGTGATGCACGTTCTCTGCAAAAGTAAGTCTGTGACTCTAATCGAACATTCACCATGTGGTACAAAAGACTCTTGGGAGGAACCAGAGAATTTCTACAGGATTCACCATTTAGCCTCAAGTGCTGGATGGCTCCTCCTTTTTCTTTCTTCAGATGTGTAGGTGACCCTACCCTCCACCCAGGTGCGGGACACAGGCAATGGGGGGGAGCCCTCCCTGATTTGTTTCTTTGCCCCTCCCCCATCTCCCCATCCCCCAACCAGCTTTGGATGTTGAAAGTGACCCATGGCTTTACAGCAACTAGAAAAGCCCAAACTTAGAAGTCAGTTGTCTATATCCTGTAGTTTAGAAGATTTGGCTGCAGTCAAATTTCCTAGGGTCTTCCTTGGCCTTTAAAATCAATATCCCATGCAGATACACTGGAATGGAAGCCTCCTGGGCCAGATCTCACTAACACAGGGCAAGTCTCTATAGCCGCTGGTGTCTGAAGGGGGGTTTATGATAGGAACCTTAATTAGCATTCAGAGGTTAATTTTCTTTTTGTGGGTTAATTTTGCCCTCATAAATTAATAAATAGAAGCTGCCTGAGATACCAGTGAAGGGGACAAGTCAGCCCACGTTAAACTGCCAAGCTTGATAGCCCTGAAATCCCCAAAGAGTGGAGGAAGGTGGGTCCCATGGAGAGTGCTCCTTCAAAGTGCTATCTGAAGACCATTTGAATCCAAAACACCTGGCGGTGCTTTAAAATACAGAGTCCAGGGCCCAACTCTCCACCTGCCAGATCAGCTTCTGTAATGGGGAGGCCCAAGACCCTGAACTTTAGCAAGCCCCCTGGGTGACGCTTACACAAAGGGAATTAGAGGACCCACAGCCACAGGGTCTTTCCCCCGCCTTGTAAGCAGCCACTAAAGCCTCAGATTTGAGGCTGGAACAGTACAGAGGAGCTAAGCCTTGTCTCATCCTTTGATTAGATAAAAGACCTTGATGAATATGAAAGAAGGCTATGAGGGAGGAGGAACCACCCATATGAAGATTAGGAAATCACATTTGAAATGAGGGAGATTTTCAAAGAGTCTGTGTTGAAAGGAGACAGTGCACTCATAATGGAAAGGGCTTCTGAAAGGTAGATAAGATTTATTTTGAAGGTGCCTCATACCAGGAACTTGGCTGGGCACTGGCATTCATTCCTTCAACACATACACACACACACACACACACACACACGCACACGCACATGCACAAGAAGTCAAGCCCAAACACGTTAAATGGAATACATACAATCCTTTAATAACTGATGATGTTTAAAAGCCACACGAATGTGTAACAATCATTATACTTTCTGTGCAAATAACATACACTGTTGGTAAGATCAACATAAGCTGGGAGACAATAGGGAGATATTTTGACATACCACCAATCAATCTGGTAAACCAAGTAGACAAAATCTAATGTCAGAGAATTTTAATAATGTGGCCAATAAGTTGAAGTTAATAAATATGTAGAAAAGTGCATAAACAGATAATCAACTCATGGGTGCCCTCAAACATGGATGTGTGCGTTGAAACAATTTTTTCAGAGGGCAATTTGGTACTATGTACAAAAATATTTGAAATGTGTATCTTCTTTAATTCTGAAAATTTTATATGTAAGAATTTATACCACGGACCAATCTGTAGGGACCAAGATGGTGACTGAAGCATACGTATGTGCAAGAATGAAATAATTCAGTTTCTTTGGTATATTTTTATCAAAGGAAATGTTTCTCCAGATGAAAATGAAAACTTCTTTTCAATGAGGTTAGGAAGGGAGACCTGAGTCCTGCAGAGACTTATGGCCAGCAGAGGGCACACTGACAACTGCCAGGGGCTTGCTGGGAATCTGGACATCTCCAGATCCTCCTCTTGGAAGATGGCCAAGTATGAGGATCAGGTGAGATACTTTAGAAGCCAGGTTTTCAGTTGTAAGTCAAGACCACGCTTTCCCCCCTCCCCTGTCATTATACAGGTCCGTGCTGAAACTAGATACCACTGGGGCAAACCAGGGCCAAGGAATACTTCCAGGTATGACTCGGTCATCTGAAAGTAAATAGACAAGGGAGCATAGGAAAAGTTAAGAAATATGTGTCACTAAAATACAAATACCTGTGGGGACGAGGTAAATTTCATGAGGAAGTACACAGGAGTCTTTGAAGGAGTTGATAATATTTTATGTCTTAAGTCAGATAGATGGTAGGTACTTGGCCATTTGTTATGCCATTCTTTATACCTCTCTGCATGTCTGGAATATTCCATAATTTGCATAAAGACATTTAGTGCTCAGGTGGGCTGAAGCAATAAGCAGCTGTGACGGGACTGTGACAGCTCGGGCTCAAGAGGTAGATGGAAGAGTGTAGAGAGATTCCCTTTTGTGTGTGCATTTCGTTTTTCTTCTTCCACATAAAATGGAAATCAAAACTTTAAATCAAATCCAAACAAGAATACTGCAGCAAGAGAGTAACAGCGGGGCCATCTGTGAGCATCAGCATGGGTTGACCAGAAGCAGCAAATGAATTTTTTAAAAATAGCAGATTTCAAATACAGTAAGATATCACTTACACATGGAATCTGAAAAATACAAAAAAAAAAAAAAAAAACAGTGTATAGCAGAAAACAGCCAGACTCACAGATGCAGAGAACAAACTAGTGGTTCCCGGTGGGGAAAGGGAAGACGGGAGGGACAAAATAAGGGTTGGGTGTTAAGAGGTGCAAACTATTATGTATAAAATAAGCTATATGGATAAAGATGTGCTTATATGTATAACGCAGGGAATATAGCCAATATTTAATAATAACTATAAGTGGAGTATAACCTTTAAAAATGGTGAACTGCTATATTGTATATCTGTAACTTATATAATATAATGCAACAACTATACTTCAATTTTAAAAACAGCAGGTTTGAAGTTATCTGTGCCCCAGTTGTAGCTGCAACAGCAAATACTGTCACCCAGGAGCTCTGCTCTGAGTTTGGCAGTTTATGAGATGTTAAAATTATCTGCTGTCATGGCAGGGTGTGTGTGTGTGTGTGTGTGTGTGTGCGTGTGTGTGTGTGTGTTAGGGGGCAGCTGGGGATTCAGAGGGCTGTAGAGGCTCCAAAGTAAATAAGTGGATGAATGTTTGATTGCCCTCTTTTATTCCTGGCAGGGGAAACAGATCCTTTCAGCATTTCCCTATCTGATTATTCCTTGGCTCCATGTCCTTGTTCACAGAGAAGGGAGAGAAACACAGTGGGGAACTGGGCCCTCCGCTGGGCCCCAAGCCACAGGGGATGAAAATGGGTGAGAGGCCTGATCCACACCGAAGCGGGGTGCTGTCCTTTCAAGGAACACCCCTACCGTTTCTGAGGTGCGCCCCACACAAAGACACTCTCAGGGATCAGTGTGTCTAAGGCAGAGCGGTACATTGTTCTGGGCAACAGAATAGTGCAGAAGGCAGCAGTGTGTAGCATCTGGGCACAGCCACAGGTGTTCCCTGTGTGGCCAGCGTTGAAGTCAGGAGAAAGATGTGACATGTGTTCATGTAAGTACGGCCTTTCCCTTGAGTGCGAGGGCCAAGTGGTGGAAGATGACAGAAACAAGATCATGTCCTAGAGAGAATGCCTAATGGCAGTGTTGGAAGATTCCAGGTAACCCCAGGACATTTGTATAACCTCTGTCCATTTCTCCTGCCACACATCCCAACAACATATTAGTTTAACTCAGTGTCACAATGAAAGGAAGTAGAATACTACTTGGACAGGAAAACTCAAAGGCATCTTTGCCAAAATTATTATGAGATTAAGATTAATGTCTTTCATACCTTTCTGTACTGACTCAATGAATGAGTAAATTAAGGGGAATTAAAACAGCAGAATCCCCACTGAATGAAACTAAAATTAAGAGAAAAGCTAATGTATATCAACTTTTATTAAACAGTGAAATTTACACATGTTATTTATGCTCAGTCATGAATAAAAAGCTTTCAGCTTCTCCATGATTGAATGATGATTGTTTCCACAGGCTCATTTAATCTTGGTCTGACATCGTTTACTATAATATAACAATTGAAATTTAATTTACTGAATTTAATGGGGTCATGAACCTACATGGTATTTTGTAGCCAAGATGCATGTTTGTTGAGAAAAGTAAGTCTCACAGTGCAAGCCACCAATACAACTGAATCTCTCCCGTTTTGTCCTCAAGAAACCAAGATTTCAATGATTGATGTGGGGACCCTTCTACAAGAGCATTCTTTGTATCAAAATGAGAGCTTTTAAAAAAGCTTATTATTTAGAAAGTAAAACTAGATTGTTTCCAGCATCAATATTTGGTTGTCAACAAGTCACATCTCAGAAGCTAAGACAGATTGGACGGACATGGAAAAACATGCTTATATTCAGGGTTATTGCATGGAAATGAACAGTCATAGGGCCACCTGTGGAAATTCCATCAAGTGAGAGAATATACAGGTTTACCTGGACGAAGGACCACAGTGGAATGGAGGCATCATCAGAGGGGAAGAAGCAAAGATGTGGATGGCAGAAGCAGTGGGATTTGACTGTTGAGTTAGGCAGCTCAGGAACTAAATTCACAGACTCTAAGCCTCTGATGGATGGTAATTTTATGTGTGGTCCAGGCATCTTGCTAGACAGGAGCTGATCAGAAAGCTGGTCCATGGTTCCCAAAGGTGGGCTAATGTCCACAGCTCTGGCAGATAGATGGCTGACTGGAACACTAACATGTCTTCCAACCTCTTCCTGGTGTGCCTTTCTCTTTTCTACTACAGAGGCTAGGAAGCTGAAAAGTATTTATCCAGACTTCCCTGCACTAAAATAAATAGATGTATTCATGTGGGTCTTGAATTTGGAACTAAATTCTGAAGGAGGGCAGTGACAGCATGTGAGGCGTTCAGTAGCTAACGTGGCTCTAACTGGCACATAACTGCTCAGAACTCAACTCCTCTGGTGGCAGCTGTTTGGTCCCCAGTAGGGATGGTGTGTGATCCTGGAGCCAGCACAGGGCACAATGGATTCCTGATTTAACAAATTTTAAAATAGTACAAGTTCATGTCTTTGGTCAATTTTGTTCCAAAAGTCATTTCTGGAGACCCAGTTGAGAGCCTGCTTTTTTAAACCTTTCCAAAAATTTGGAAGCACCTAATTTCCTATATTAGAACTCTTTATTTATGTGCAGTTGGACCCTGATTGGTATGTGATAGCTCTCCCATTTTGATACAGGAAAAATGGAGCACAAGAGGGTGGCCATGTCCCAGGTCTTGGATGAGTCCCTGCGATGTGCCCAATTAAGTGAGGGCCTTTGGCTTCACACACAGGAAAAAATTCAAGAGTGAGCCATAGCTGAGTGAAAGTAGATTTATTCAGACAGATGCACACTCCACTGACCAAGTGAAGGCCATTTCAGAAAGCTAGAGAGGCCACGAGGCATGGGTGTGTGTGTTTACTTTAAAGTAAAAGTAGATACACCATCCATAGACAGAGTGTGGGCTGTCTCAGAAGGCAAGAAAGTGACAGAGGGGCCTAGGAGATACACATTCCTTAGGCAGAATGCAGGCCATCTTACTCAAAAGGGAACATGATCATGAGGTGTGGGGTTGTTATTTTTTTTTGTTCTCAGAAACCTCATATGCTAACAAGTGGGAGGACTATTTCAAGTACTTTGGGGAAGGGGCTGGGATTCCCAGGAATCGGGCCACTGCCCACCTTTTGGCTTTTCATGGTCAGCCTTGAATGTGTCATGGCGCCTGTGGGGGTACCATTTAGCATGCTGTAGTACTACAGTGAGAGTATAATGTAGCTCAAGGTCTACTGGGAGTTGAATCTTCTGCCATCTTGGTGCTAACTGCTGTATCATTCTTTTAATCATTGTGCCTTTTCCCCTTCCCTACTGTCTCAATTTGATCAATTATTCTAGTTAATCTTCCTGGTGCATAGAAGCCCAAATCAGTACTTTCTAGAGCAGAAACATACACTGATATATTGATAGGTTGCTTTTTTTCTGCCCCATAGGCTACCCTCCCTTCTTCAGGCTTCAGAAGTAGCTTTCTTTTCAAAGAGCACTCAGAGGAAGCAAACACAAACAATGAAGAGTCATTTTCTTGGGTTTTAGGTTCTCAAACAGACTTTCAAATCTTTGGTTAAGAGAATAGCCTTAAAAGCCAATGCAAAGATGAGACTCACAAGGGTTTAATTGCCAGAATATATAAAAAGCTCATACAACTTAACAACAACAACAAAAACCAATCCAAAAATAGGCAGAAGGCCTAAACCAGCAATTCTCCAATGAAGATATACAAATGGTCAATAGGCACGTGAAAAAATGTTGAATATCACTAATTATCAGAGAAATGCAAATCAAAACTACAATGAGATATCACCTCACACCAGTCAGAATGGCCATCATTCAAAAGTCCAGAAACAATAAATACTGGAGAAGGTGTGGAGAAAAGGAAACGCTCCTACACTGTTGGTGGGAAGGCAGTTTGGTGCAGCCATTATGGAAAACAGTATGGAGATTCCACAGAGACTAAAAATAGACCTACCATATGACCCAGCAATCCCACTCCTGGACATATATCCAGAAGAAACCTTAATTCAAAAAAGATACATGGACCCCAATGTTCATAGCAGCACTATTTACAATATCCAAGACATGGAAACAACCTAAGTGTCCATTGACAGATGACCAGATAAAGAAGCTGTAGTATATTTATATAATGGAATACTACTGGGTCATAAAAAATGATAAAATAATGCCATTTGCAGCAACATGATTGGACTTGGAGATTGTTATTCTAAGTGAAATAAGCCAGAAAGAGAAAGAAAAATACCGTATGATATCACTTATATGTGGAATCTAAAAAAAAAAAGACAAAGTTATTTGCAAAACAGAAACTTACTCTCAGACATAGAGAACAAATGTGGTTATGGGGGGTGAGGAGGGTGGGAAGGGATAAAGTGGAAATTAGAGATTTGCAAATATGAACTGACATATATATGTACATAGAATAGATAACAAGTTCATGCTGTATAATGCAGGGAACTATATTCAAAATCTTATAGTAAGTTATGGTGAAAAAGAATATGAAAATGAATATATGTATATTCATGTCTACAAATGAGATTTTGCAGAGATGCCAAGTGCCTCGATGACACTATGGATATAATCCAGAAGAAAGGCAGAGGCAGTCTTTATCTTGGGGTCCCTGGTTTCCCTGGCCTTGGGGTATGATGAGGCTGGTAAATACACAGATTTGTTACTTCTCAGATTAGCTTTGTACAGGAACACAGAGCAGAGAGCAGTCTGGGTGAAGAAATCTGCAAAGAATTTACAGCTCACTTACACCTAAAGCATTTGCATTTCCAGCTCACAGAGGATGCTGTGTCTCACTGTGAATGGAAGGGAAAAGCTACCTTCTTTCCTCAGCCTCCCCACAGCCTTCTTTGCTCTGCAACTCAAAGACCACTCAGCATACAATTGATAGCAGCCAGCGGCTGCTTGGGTGGTCCTCCAGGCCCTGTGAGCATTTGGCAACACCAATCAGTTCAGTGCTCTAATTTGTAAGGGGAGGCATCTGCCTTTGACTGTCCCAGTCCAGACTGGCAGTGCCTTCTGGTCCTGCCACCTGGCTTCTAGAAAGCTGCTGCTCATAGACAGCATCTTGCTCGTGTTTACTGCCCCTTCCCTGGACCCCACTGCTCTTTAGCTTTACTTTCTTGATGTCTAAAGAAAATTCTCTTTGCTGTTTGTCCAAGCTACCGCCTGTCCCCTCTGCAACCTCTGACGGTCAGGGTTAAGCCCCAAGAAATGAATGGCTTTGATGAGTACTGGTGAAAATCAGTTCAGTTAGGAAATCCAATGGACTCAACCTCCAGTTCAAAATGGCAAGTCCAGGCACCAAACTTGGACTAGGACTACAGTGACATCAGATGCCTTTGCAATGATACGGCACAGAAGGGGTTTTGCAAACTGAAAAGCTGCAGTGCTGTAGGGATCAAAGTTATCCCTAACAACATGCAATTCTTGCTACTATCTTGTGTTCCATCTCAGCCGCCTTCTCTGTCCAGACCTCTTTATTTCTAAAACGCTGGGTCCAATAGGTCATCTAGTCATTCTTGCTTTTTATTTGAAAGATGAGATCCCAATAAGTAGAGAAGAGATGTGGTGTGATACGGACTAAAGCACAAAATTTCTGGAAGCGTCAAACTTGGACTTCAGATCTGATCCTACCACCCACTGACTGGGAACTTGGTTAAGTTACTGAACTTCTGTGAACCTAATTTCCCCTATTTGTAAACTGGAGTACAAAGCCTTACAATGCACAGTTATTATATTAGAGATTTTAAATGTAAAGTACCTTCTAACACATGGCAATTAGTAGGTGCTTAATAAGTGATTTCCATTATCATCACTATCTGATTTGTATTATTTTCCTTTTTGGTGGAAATTGAAGTGTGAAAGGGCTTTGAATAAATTGCTAAGTGAATTCTAAAATATTTCCCTAATTTTTACATATAGTATTTTATATGCATTATAGTAGTTTTTAATCTCTCATAGCATTCTGTGTATAACTGCTTTAAAAATAATAGCAGAATTATTTAAATAATACATGCTATAAGAGGGCTGCTTGTTTCAGGAAGTTATTCTGATCATTCTATTGCCAATAATAGAATTCAAGGTTATATTGCATGGTAATTTTTTTTTTGATGGAAGTAAAGGAAACTAAACTCACATATATATTCTATACAAAATTGTGTATAGAATACATATGTATAATTATATATGTTTATATACATAGAATATTGATAGATAGATAGATAGAGAAGTTAGCTCACAGAAACTTTGAAAGAGCTATGGAAACCATTTATGAGTCCCTTAGGATTTGAAATTGTAAATCCACACTACAAGTATCTTCATTGCCCAGTTTTTATTTCTCCTCCATGTGGTAGGCAGCATGGTTTACCAAATCGTTGTCAACAGCAGATGTTTATTTCTCCCCATGTCTGCTTGGGTCATGTGACTCCACCACTTCACTTCACTGGGCAACGGGGGCTTATGTTTGGCCAGGCTTTGTCTAACTGCATTGTTGACCATGGAAGCAGAAGTTCTTAACAGAAGAAGAGAAAAGGAAACTTTTTTAGACAGATAAATGCAGCCACCATAGTTTGTAACATTGCGCTTCATGGCTGCCCGGGGCCTACAGTAACCTTTATCTCCATACTCACAATACCAGAATTCCCAGTGTAACACAACTGCCTCATGTGAAATTGTTAGAGCAGGCAGGTAGCTAGATGTGAGCAGAGAAATGGGGACATGGGCACATGGCAGAAAACCATACATCTTGTGAAAAAAAGGGGGTCCTTGGACAGACCAAGAGAAACAGGACCCTCTGGACTGATTGAAAAACCATACCTTCTGGGTTGAAAAGTGTCCTGGAGGCAGAAGGGTGGGACAGGACAGGAGTCTCCACCATCCAAGTGTAACCCTTCAATCATTATGACCTCTGTCCAAACGTAACCTTTTGTCTATGATACCCCATCTGAATGTAAACTTTTGTTCATTATGACCTCATCCAACTTCCCAATCGACTAAATAAGGATGAAAAATTTCTGCTCCCCACCTGGGAAGGTGGATCTGGGATGAAGATCAGGAAAGATGACCCCAGACCCCTCCCCACCAATGAATATTCCACCCATTCATTTTTACACCCTATGTAACTAACTTGCCAAAGAAACACAGCGCCGCAGCCCACCTCAGCCTGCCTGCCTGCCCTCCCCTTGAGAGTGTGCTATCCATCCTTAAATAAATTCTCACTTTACTTTTTTAACCACTACATTTGTCTCTGAATTCTTTCTGAGATGGGACAAGAACCTGGAACACTGGTTACATTCATGGGCAACGCTATCAAATGTTTCAAGCTGGACAAGAGCTTTTTTCTTGCAGGATCTTTCTAAAGGCCAGAAGTGAAATGTAATTAGTTCTAGGCCAGAACTATTGCTAAAGCATTGAACGAACTATAGCATTAAGCCTCTTTCTGGTAGCTTTTCTATCCTCCATCCTTCCCCTCCCCATGACCTCCTACAGGACACCTTGACCAACAAATAAAGGGTGATGGTGGGGGACACTTGGTGGTGCCAGTGATGTGGGTTGGTAAGAAGAATTTACCAGGAAGGGAGAAGTTCAAGAACAAAGAGAAGTTTAATAGGCACACTGTTTAATAGGTATAGGAGGTGCCTTCCAGTGCAGAGAACAAAGGGAAGGCTTAATAGTTATGCTGCTACAGGCAACAGAGCATCACACAGGCAAGAGGTGCCTGCATGTCCACTGAGTGTGAATGTGCAGGGTCTTTTAATGGGGAAGGGGTGTGAACACAAAGGAATAGGGAAACAGATTTCTGATTGTCTATAAGTGAGGTGAGGGGCTTTGGTATATGGGAGAATAGTGGATTTATGACTCCAGTAAGATGGAGACAGCAGCTGACACAAGCAAGGCAGTGAAATTTATGACTCCAATCAGGGGAGATGTAGGCTGTGACAAGTCTGCCTGAGCTATGGTGAGGCTAGCCATTCCCCAAGGCTGTTAATTGTGCAAAGGCAAACAGCCATCAGGAGTTCATCTCCCCAAGAGGAGCAGGCAGATGCCTAAGGGCTGGAAATTGGGGGCAGCAGGGCCTCAGCAGGCACCAGTTGGCACTACAGCTGGTGTGGGTCTCAGCAGGATCTCAGCACCACACCTGGCACCCATTTTATTTGGTGGGTCCAAGGATCTACCAGTTGTTAACCCTGCTGTGAACAGCTCCTTTTCTGGAAGCAGCAGGAAGTAGCCGAGATCTCTTAATAATCTGACATTTTCTGCCAGGTCCCCCAAAGTTCTGTGTGAGGTATATGATCTGAACCCCCCAAAACAGTTCAATCCCAATAAACAGTTAACAGTTTATCCATTTTTTTCTTTAGTAAATTAAATGGATCTGAGACAGAACAGAATGAACCACACTTCATGCTTCAAGTCATCCAAGTTTTATATTTAAGTTCTGTCATTTGACTCTTACTTCTGGTTCAAAATTGTGTATTAATTAGTGTTTTTAATTGTAAGTAACATAAGCCAACTCTGTCCAATTTAGGCATAAAACACAATATTTATTGAAAAATTTATGATAGTTCTCAGGTACTGAAAGAATTAGAAAATGACTCAAAGTTCTTAATAACATGCCAGAAAATTTGTTTTCAAAAGAATGCTGCCTTTTAACATGGTGACTTTCAAAGACTTTGTATTTATTCCAACTAACTTTGAATTACTTTCTGAATCCACATCACATTTCTTTAACTATCTGAATTATGCCAAATTTTTGCCTTTTTAAAGTGGATTTGATATTCTTAGAAAATCATTTTGAAATCGTATTTACTGAGGTGACTTAACAGAGTGAGTAATACTGGTTTAATAATTTTTTTTTGTTTCTAATGTAACAAGATTGGAAATATTTCTCTCCTAATATTACCTTAATAGTCTTCATCTGGTGAATTGCTAGCAGGTTGATGATAATTGGTTACTAATTGGCTGACAATCACCAGCCGACTCTGACTGGCCCCAAAGGGGGAATATGTGCCAAGGAAAAAGTGAATTTCAGAGTCCAGGCTCAAATCAGCACAGCGAATGGGCCCAAGAGAACTAGGAAAGAGATCTATTAAGGGAAATGACTCAGGACTGTAATTCTGCCTAAGAGAGCAATCTAACCAGAAAATGGAGAAGTTGTAGAGAAACCACTGACTCCTGCAAATGTGTTGTTTTGAGAGAGTATGGTTATGGCAGAAAACTGTTGGGAGTAAAGCAAACCCAAGTTGGCTTGGGAGTTCAAATCCTGCCTTCTCCGTGTGATCTTGAGGAAGTTACATGACCCTCCCTGGAGACATCTGCCCAATTTACAAAGTGGGGATTTTCACAACCACCTTGTGGGTTGTTGCAATAATTGCATGTGAATCCTTATTTGAAAAGCCTAGTGCAATGCTTAACACATAATTTTGTATAGTAATACTGATGTCTCAGATATAGTAATATCTCTGAGGTATAGGATATAGTAATACTGATGCCTCGCCCTCCATGCCAGTGTGTGCACATTCACTCTTAAATCCATGCTTGAACAAAAGAAGGGTTGGAGGACTGCTATTCCACATTCCAATGTAGAATAAAAAATCCTCAGATAAGAAACCATACAAAAATAAGTTCAGAAATTTTAGTATTCCATGCAGCCCAAGGTTAATAAAAATGTGTCAAAAGTGTGTCAAGTTTGAGGACATAAGGAAAGAAATTGCTTCCTGGATAAACACGTTTGCCTCCTTTCCTCTGCTAGTTCCCTCACTTGGTTTCCCACGGCTGCATCTGATTTCCCTGAGGGCTTCTGGCTTCTCCCTACCAGCCTCTGAGGTAGACAGGTTGACTAACAGGTGCTCAGCAGGGGTCTCTGGGTTCCCACAGAGCCTTAAATCACAGGTGTCAAGAGACCAAGCACAGTGTTCAACCTCAGAGCCCTGGAAGCTTCTGGTTTGTGAATGAACACTCAGACAGATGCCTCTTAATTTTCATTTCTGTTTCCTGTAGCAACTAATCTGCAAATACTTACTCTTTCTGCATCTTCAAATAATTCTCTTTACCTAAATTTTCCCTTAGGACCTTCATGTGCTGATTTTATCATATAACTATTATGGTTTAGTTACCTAATGCTTTAAGGGGCAGCTACACATAGAATTTGGGCAGGGGTAGTGCCTTTGGTATTGGCAACTCCCCTGTTCCAACCTGAATTTAGAGGCAATTTTGCCAAGAACTGCTTCTGGCCCAAATTCTTGAGCTAGGCCAAAAATGTCCCTAAGGAACTCTACTGGACTGAGATGGACCTTCTCCCCACGAGCTGCAACTGAGTAGGGCCTTATGGGGCCTTCCTGAGGCCCCTAAATCCTATATATCTGTTACATTGATATCCTCTGTTTTAGCTCCTCTGTGAAGTACCCAGACAACAGTATCTGACACACATTCCCTGAGTTGTTTTAACAGATGTTAAAACCCCCACCAATTGCAAGAGTTAAATACTTGCTGACCAGGAGCACACAGCCTCCAGGCCTACTGAAGCCTAAAGACTGATAATGTTAACCCCTGTGACACCACCTTGTTACTTCACCATCAACCAATCAATCAGAGAATTGTTCATGAGCTGGTCACATACCCTGGGACTCCTCTCCCTCACCTTGCCTTACTGAAAAAAAAAAAAAAAAGCCATCAAATTCCTAATGTTGAAATGGGATACCTGCAGAGAATTCACAAGTATGCCTCCAACACTAATGAACTCATCTACAAAACAGAAACAGACTTGCAGACAGTAAACAATCTTCAGTCTTACAGTCACAGGGGGAAAAAGGGTGGGAAGGGATAAATTTGGGAGTTTGAGATTTGCAAGTGTTAACTGCTATGTATAAAAAATAGATAAAAACAAGTTTCTTCTGTATAGCACAAGGAACTATATTCAACATCCTGCAATAACCTTTAATGAAAAAGAATATGAAAATGAATATATATATATATACACACATACATGACTGGGACTTTATGCTGTACACCAGAAATTGACACATTGTAACTGACTATACTTCAATTAAAAAAAAAATTAAAAACAATGCTTTACTAAAACCTATCAGAGAGTTCAGAGCTTTTGAGCCCTAGCTGTCCTGGACTCCTTGTATGGTGCCTTACAATAAATGATGAACTTTCACCACAACCTTGTGTCAGTAGATTGGCTTTACTACACATGGGTGAGTGGACCCACGTTTGGTTTGATAAAAAGCTAGCTAAAGACAGAAGGAGAGTCAGCTCTAATCTGCCATTCTTGTTTTTGTACATGTGATACACAAATGCTCACAGTTCCCCAGCTTTTCTGAGATGGCTACCTATCCCTGAAACAAATGGAGTAGTCAGTTCTCACACCTATGCCCTTTTCTCAACGTTGGGTCTGAATGAAAATGGACATGTGTGGTGGGTGCAGGGGAGGGATTGGGCCCTGGCCCTTTAGAGGAAAGTGCCCATTATGTGATCAATGGTGGGCTCCTGGGGGCGGGTGGTAGGGTCCACATAAGACTGGGATGTACAATTTGATATTGTGTTTCTCAAGCTAAACCCATTGATAAAGTAGTCATTAGAAATTCTCCCAACAATGTCATGTAGATTTCTCTTAACCTCCAGATTTAGTACTTTTGCTAGGTTGTTTTCTTCCTTGTAATATATCTTCTTGGATATTAAAATACAATGGTAAAAGGAAAAAAAAAAGAAAGCAGTATTAACCTCCTAGTGTGTTAGTTATAATGCAAGACTTTAGTTTCTTTGGTTGATTTGGAGATTCTATATTACAAATCTGCTAAACACTGATGTAAAATTCAGCCCATCTGTGACTCCTTTTGTCTTTTAATGCTCTCTGTTCAGAAAAATCTTTGAATTCACATCAAATTTGTTGTTAAAATAAAGGTACATGGTATATCATACATACAAGGATATATTGTTAAAATAATGGTTCTATCTATCATCTATCTATCTATCTATCTATCTATCTATTTAAATGACTCATGAATAATGATTCATGGCCACTAGACACACCATTTAGATACCTATGTATCAATATTTGAGAGTTAACTTGATCCTTTGAAAGCAGACATGCACTGGTCTGTGGATGATAAATAATGTTTTTTCACTTGGGCATTCTGCTGCCTTCTCCCTGCTAACTTCTCAACCTCTGCCTGAGACTTAGGCACTAAATCACAAACAGCCTTTGGCTCACCATAGTTGAGTCTAATGTGACCCAGTTTTCAGATGTCTGAAAATTTCTTAGGTTTCTTTTGTCTATACACTGAGAGATGGTTGAAAATAACAGACATTCAATTATACAGAGGATGTTTTACTCTGAATAATTAGAGCACAGCCCGATTGGAATGTTTGTTTATCAGCCATGAGACCTTTATGATTGATTTGATACAGCACATTTTGGATAAATGATTTTTAAAAACTTGTGTCCATTTAACTCACTGATGAAATGATTCTAAGCCTATTTGCTCAACTCTGTTGTCATCCATGCTTGCTTGAAACCCATATAATCCTTGGTTAGGAGGTACTTTTTCTTCTGGAATAGTTCTCTTAGATGTAATTATGCATCAGCTCATTTATCCTCTAAGCAAAAATGAGCCAAGCATTCAAAGATCTGCTAAGCACCTTCACATTGGTCCATTCAAATGAGCAAGCTCTCAGGCATTAACCCGTCCCAGCAACAGTCTTCATGAAATAGCTCATCAAATGCCTGGCAACAGGATGAAGCCATCTGGTGAAGGGTGAATTGTAATTATAACCCATTCAAATGCACCTTCTTATCAACCACAACACCATCATCTGCCTCACCCTTGTAATCAGTCATGACATCCTAGAGGAGAAAAATGAAAAAGAAACCAATCTGATCACCAGGTGTGTGTGTGTGTGTGTGTGTGTGTGTGTGTGTGTGTAAGTTGATAGTAGTATCCGGTGACACTCAACTCGAGATAAAAACAAATTTACCTTACGGAAATTTCCTCAGTCATTGAAGACAAATAGCTCTCAGCTGAAGGTTTCACGTATGGGGCATTCCAGATCACTGTTACGCTACCCCTCCCTCAGCAGGAAGCCCCTCGAAGATCAAGATAAAGTAGTTCATCAGGAGTTCCATGCGACAACCCCTTCTCAGTGCATTTGGTGGACTTCCAGGCATCCTCATGTCCACAGGAAGTTGCAAGAACCACAAAGCCGTGCTGAAATGTGAGGGACGTCTCTGTGACAATTTCACAAGAGCTCTAATCAGACTGCTAGTGCTGCCATTCCTGGGGAAGCCCTGCTCTAGCCATATGGCTAAGCAGTCTGCAGACGTACCGGTTTTATTATTCGTTGCACACTGGAATTGTCTGGTGCCTAAGTCTCACTCCCTAGGCTGTTTCCCCATTTGGCTCTATTGCGTAGCCAACGTTGACTAAAGTGCAGTTAGCAGACCAGCCACAGAAGCATCATATGGGAGCTTGTTAGAAGGGCAGAATCTCAGCCCTATCGCAGACCTATTGAATCCAAATCTGCCTTTTTACAACGTCTCCAGGGGATCTGTATGCACATTAGTTGAGAATCACATAGGTTGAGCACTGCTTCCCCAAACATGCTATTCATGGGAATCACTTACCACATAAGACTACAGCATCAGAATCTCCAAGGATGGAACCTGGACATTTCTGTTTATAATAAACTTTATAGGTGGTTAATAATCCACCAAACTTTCACAAGACTGTAGACAACAGCAGAGTCCCAAGTCTCCCCCAATGCCCTTGATTACTAGCATCACCCAAAGGAGGATTTGTTTTGTTTTGTTTTGTTTTTACTTTCCAGTCCACTTCCTAGAGCTTCTGTTTCAGCTGGGACTTTGACCAGGGCTTGGGGCACATTAGAATCTCTGCCCTCTTCCCACACACATATAAGCGCAAGTGACTCTTAAATGTTGGTATAGCATAGAATTATCTGGAGAGGTGGCTGAAAATATTGATTCCTGGAACCTATAAAAATAAATAAAGAGAATAAGCAAAAGCTGCCTGTTCAGAGCTTGCTATAGTAAAGAAGTTAGCCATCATCACTTAGCACTGGCAGAAGCACAAGGCAGGCATGACAGTATAAAGTGCTGCAGTGAAAAGGGCAAGAGTCCAGGATGCCCTGGTTGAAAGCCGCTGGCACAGGGAAGCTGGAGGCCACCTAACCCTAAGCGAAGCATCCTGTGAGGTTAGTTAGGAGGGTACGTTTGGGTTTCTCTGCTTAGTGCTAATCTGGAAGCAGGGGTGAAAGAGGTCATAGTTTGGCTTCCTGGACTGGTTGCTGCAGAGGGGGTGGGTTAGAGTCCTATCTCCATACACAGTGGCCAGTGTCGGTTTGTCAGTTTGTCTCAACATCCACGCAGAATTACTGAGCAGAAACAGTGACATGAGGCCTGGACACGGATACTCTAATAAGCTCCCTGGGCTCTCAAATGTGTGACCCACCCATCTAGGGGTATCCTGACTTTGAGCTAACACATTTTCAAAGGTGCCAGGTAGTTTTTGCGCCAATCTTAACCCTTACCTACTATTTTTTTTTTTGAGGGAGTAAAGGTAGATTTATTTAGAGAGATACATAGCACATAGCGTGTAGGCTCTTTCAGAAGGCCAGAGACAGGCCATGAGGTGTGGGAGTTGGGTGCTCAGGTTAGGGTAAAAGTAGATATACACTCCATAGGCAGAATGTGGGCCATCTCTGGGGATGAGGGAGCAAGGGCCCCCCCCACATACCACTTGAAGCAAGAACATTAATCAGAAGAGTCTTCTTGACAGATTCTCACCATATAAACACATTACTTTAGCTCTATTAAGGGTTTTGGGCATGATGCTTGAACTCAAAGGTTGTCGGGCATTTTATTTTGGCATGGACAAGGGAGAGAAATTGTAATAAAAACATCAGGATGTCTTTCAATAGACCAGATGTGGAGTTCTCCACCAGATAATCATATCAGAATTTCCTAGACAGCTTTTGCAGTGAGATGAAGACTCCGGAAGTGGCAGGCGTCCCAGAAATGCCTGTGTGGAAGGGTGTATACGTTGAATAAGGCACTCTAGGTTCTGATATTCCTATATGCCCCTTTGTTGAGAACCACTGATGTAGAGAATGTAATCAATCAGGGATTCCAACTCCAGTGCCTACAAGGGGCATGAAGGTAACATAAACTAAAATGATGGCTTGGCAACTTAAGTTGTCTCCTTCTATGGCAGATCATTGTTTGCTTATTAAACACATGGATCTTTTTTCACTTGTGCAAATAAACATGGTCTGTCATTTATCTTGGGGGAAAAAACAGCTCTCACTTTTCCCACTCTCAGATTTATTTCACTATTACTAAAAAAACAGTAGTGTAAGCATGATGGCAAATGCCAAATGAAACTCAGTGTCAAGGAAACAGCTGTGAATGTTAAAGACTAAGACAGACTTGAGTGGACAACTACTACTCAGCTTTTGTTTTATGCAATTAGAATTTGAGTGAAATACAGACCATTGTCGTCTTATCAAATTTTGTCTTTTGACTTTTCAAGAAAATGAAATGAGAGATTCTATATGAAATCACCTGATCTTTAAGTATTTGCTTAGTTTTTTTTTTAAGACTCTGAAGGTCAAACAAGCAAGTCTAATGGGCTGGACAAAGACCCCCATGACACCAAGTTTGCAACCTTGATATTATAGTATCACTAGGAAACACCATCTTAACAGGGGATCCAATTTTTTTTTTGCTGAAAGAAACAAAATGTTCCCCAAATAAACACACACCAAGAGCAAGACCACATCAAATCCAAGCAAATCCAGCTCCGTTAATAGTTTATCATTTTCAATAGAGGAACTCAATCTTGCTCAACAATGATCAGAAAGTAAAAGTGTCACCCAGATCTACTCATAAGCTTCCTTTTCAGTGATAAGCAGAATCGCTCTTTCCTTTCTCTCCTCTCCTTTTTATTCATAAAATCCAGGGGTTAGGCAGTCTAAGTAGGCAAAGTATGGGAATAAGAAGTGACTGGGCTCTTGTCAGCACTCACTGAAGTAGCTAAATTGTTTATATCTTAAATTTACTTTAAAAAGGATGCAGGATCAGTAGCTTCTAATTCCTTTCTGGGCCAATTTAAGAATGTTTACATTTCCAAGAGATTTCAGCTGTATTTGGAATCAACGTACTCATATTTGGGCCAGGATTGGGAGTTGTTGATTTTGAGAACTAGAAAGAAAGGGTGGAGAAGTTTTCAAATATTTTCATGGATTCTGTCTGCAAGAGATGCTGAAATTGCTGAAGGTTTCTAGTCTTTTCAGAATCAATCAGAGTCAACCAAAAGGGGCCTAGAAAAGGTGGAGTTGGGTGACTTAATGAGACTAGAATTTTTTAGTGCAATATTTGACTAAAATTGGTATTTTGGGTAAAATGATTGACTGACTTGAGTAATACTTTGACAGTTAATGTCTTTTCAAAAATTACTGATACAAATCTGAATAATGATGTCAATTAATTCAGATTCCCAAGTAGTAACCAGATTGGAATCTCTTTCCACAAACCTTTATGGAAAGTTTTCGGAAAATGTTCCTCACCACTACCTTCTCATTTTGTTTTCATCTCTTTCTGTAATGCAGGTGCAACCCAAGGCTGGACCACTAACTCAGAGACCAGAGAAGCCAGCCGTCAGGTGAACTGCAAGTCTGAAACTACATGACTCATGCCTTTTATTAAGATGATGATTTGTATTATCTAAAATCATACTGGGCCTAATATACAAATGACTTGCTATTAATTTCTTTTTTTAAAAAAAATAAAAATGACGTAGAATATCTTTATTAGTGGTAAATTTATTTCTCTTATCTTCATTTAAAAATGGAATAAATACTTGCATATAAGAAGTGTTTTGGTGTGCTTCTCAACGTTTAATTGGGCGTGGTTTCACATGATTACACAGACACTCCTGTCTGTTCATTACTAAGCACTGAAAATGGTGAGCCAGTGAAAAATAGAATGTGATGATGAAATGACCTTCTAAGATAGTTAAGATGGACTGAAAACGCTAAAGGACAATGGGAACTGGAAAGAATCACCAAATGTGGTGGGCTGATTCAAAAGACAACCAACTGCAATGAGGTATCACCTCACACCAGTCAGAATGGCATCATTTAAAAGTTCACAAATGACAAATGCTGGAGAGGCTGTGGAGAAAGGGAACCCTCCTACACTGCCGGGAGGAATGTAATTTTGTGCAGCCATTATGGGAAACAGTATGGACATTCCTCAAAAAGCTGAAAATAGACTTATCCTATGATCCAGAAATACATGCACCCCGGGTTGCTTCCCATCTGCTCAGCAGCTCCCCTCCACCACCTGGCTCTCTGTGCCGCTCCTGGGTTCCAGGGCGGTGGGGCCATCAGCTTGTGGCCCTCCATGTGTCTGCACATGTGCCAAGGTGTGCCCCATGATACTGAGGCCAAGCAGGGGACAGGGGATGCCTGCCATGACCACCCCCCAGAGCACAGCATGAAGAGGCCAAGACGCAGTGACCCACCAGCCCCTGCTGCAGCCTGCCTCCTCCAGTCGCCCCATCTCTGCACACCCCAGGGTGCCCATCCCCTCACTGATGCTGGGAGCCATGTCGACCTCGCTGCAGTGCCAGATGAAGAACATGGCCCACAACTAAGCTGAGGCTGAGATCAAGGTCCACAAAACCATGAGCAACACCCCTGGGACCCTTCCAGCTCCCTCATGTCCGAGATCACACGAACCTCACCTACGACACGGTGGCCTTCTCACAGATCATGAGCATGATCTGGAAGCGGCTCAACAACCACTGCAAGAACTGGCCACGTGTACAAGGCCGTGATGCCGACGGAGGAGCTCATCAAGACCGGCTCGGAGCACGTGTGCTGCAGCGCAAGGAGAACATGTAGGCCGTGCAGACGCTGAAGGACTTCCAGTACGTGCACCACAAGGGCAAAGACCAGGGCAGGAACGTGCACAAAAAGGTCAAGCATCTGGTGGCCCTGTTGCCTGAAGAGGACTGGCTGCGGGAGGAGTGTGCACACACGAGGTCAAGGCCAAGGAGAAGCAGGCGCCCCTGCCGTGTGCTCGGACCCCACCGGAGGCAGAGCAGGCCTGGCCGCAGAGCAGTGAGGAGGAGGAGTTGCAGCTCCAGCTGGCTCTGGCCACGAGCAAGGAGGAGGCCGACCAGCCCCCACCGTGCGTCCCTGAGGATGACATGCAGCTCCAGCTGGCCCTAAGTTTGAGCCGCAGGGAGCACGATAAGGAGGAGCAGCTCAGTGCGGGGATGGCCGGAGGCTGCAGATGGCCACAGAGGAGAGCAAGAGGGAGACGGCCAGCCAGGAGTTGTCATCCCTCACAAATCTTGCTGATGTCCTCACGGCCCCAGGTCCTCCACCGGCCACGGACCCCTGGGGGGGCCCAGCACCCATGGCCCCTGCCATCCCCACGGCTGCCACCCCCTCAGACCCCAGGGGGGGACCCTCTGTCCCTCCAGCTGTTGATCCCTGGGGTGGTCCAGACCCTACACCAGCCTTCGGGGACCCCTGGAGGACTGCTGCACCTGTAGGGCCCCCAGTTGACCCTTGGGGTGGGACTCAGATGGGACCCAGTCCCCAGCCACTGGAGAGGGGCATGCTCCTGACCCACGGGGGATCTCAGATGGGGGGGCCCCTTCAGCAGCCCCCCAGCCTCTGATCCCTAGGTACCAGCCCCAGCCCTCTCAGACCCCCAGCAGGGGGGTCACCTGCCAAGCCCAGCATCAACAGCACCACAGTGGTCGGGGGTCTGAGACAGAGCTTGACGAGTTCTATGGCTTCCACCGACTGCACATGGCCCTGCCGACCTCTAGGAGCAGCCCGGGGGAGCTGGGTCTGCGCACCGGAGAGATGCCCACCTGCAGCCCTGTTGCATTCGACATGAGTGGGGTTGGGGTCTCTCTGGCCGAGGCTGTCAGGAGACCCTCGCCCGCTGCTGCCCCGACCCCGACACCACCCACACGGAAGACTCCTGAGCCCTTCCTGGGGCCCAACACAGCCCTGGTTGACCTGGACTCACTGGTGAGACAACTGGGCCCCACTCCACCAGGAGCCAAGGCCTCTAACACCTTCCTGCTGAGCAGAACCTTGGCCGCTGTCCCCTCCATCACCAACCACTTCCAGCCCACGTCCCCTGTGACGCTTACCTTGAACCAGCTGTGGCTCAGCCCCATGCCCCTGGTCCCTGGAGCACCACTGACCTACATCTCTTCCCCTGGTGGGGGCCCTGGTCTGCCCCCCATGATGCCCCTGAGACCCTCAGTCCCCAACACTAATCCCGCCCTCCTATAATCCAGGGTGGGAGGGGGCTTCCCCCATTTCTGCTGCCTGGGCCACCAGTGTTGTGAGTGCATGTGAAGTGGGGGACCCCGCCCCCACCCAGCACCCTTCTCTCTCCTGGGGCACACTCACACTACACCCTCTTCCCATGCCTCCCATCCCGCCTCTCTGAGAGAAACTGGGCATCGGGGATGGGCAGGGTGCTGGCCAGAGGAAGACCCTTCCCATGGCATTAGAAGGGGGAGGGACAACTAGGGGTCCCTCCACCTGCTCCTCTTCCCTCCAACTCCTGACTGGCCCCTCAATCAATGTTTGAGCCTCCTCGTCCCCATCCGCACCCCTTGGTGATGATTTTGTCAACTTAGGGAACAAATGGCAATTCTCATGGGCAAAGTGAAAAAGAAAAAGATACATGCAACCCAGTGTTCATAGCACTATGTACAATAGCTAAGACATAGAAACAATCTAAATGCCCAATGACAGATGACTGGATAAAGAAGCTATGGTATATTTATACAATGGAAAGTACTCAGCCATAAAAAATCATTAAATAATGCTATTTGTAGCAACATGGATAAACCTAAGCGAAGTAAGCCAGAAAGAGAAAGAAAAATACCGTATGATATCACTTATATGTGGAATTAAAAAAAAGACACAAATGAACTTATTTACAAAATAGAAACAGACTCACAGACAGAAAACATATTTATGGTTATCAGTGGGGAAAGGGGCTGGGCAGGGATAAATTGGGAGTTCGAGATTTGCAGATACTAGCTACTATATATAAAATAGATAAATTTCTTTTGTATAGCACAGGGAACTACTCAATGTCTTGTAGTAACCTATGATGAAAAAGAATATGAAAATGAATGTGTGTATGTACATGTATGACTTAAACATTATGCTGCGCACCAGAAATTGACACAACATTGTAAACTGACTATGCTACAATAATAATAATTTTAAAAAGAGATCTTGATATAAATAATCAACTGGCTGTAATCAACAGAGAAGCGCAAACAGAAAATTGCTGAAAGAACAAGCACTGAGGTGACCTTGGAGAATACCTGTCTGTCACACGAACTTTGTATTTCAAAATCTGATACAAAAGTGTTTGCCTAGAGTTTCTTTACTGCTTAGGTTTTTCAATGATTATCAAGTCACAAAGGGAGACTTTTGAAGGAATTCACTGAAACTTATTAACTTGGGTGAAAATTGTCAAGAGTTGTCATTGGCTTCCTTGGGAGTTGCAACTGAGAAAAGCAAAGAGGTTATTTGAGTGTATAATGAGAATGCGTATATAAACTTAAGTGTAATTTCTTGATATGCTATCAATAGCTATTAAGTTCAGCCAGAATGCATTATGTAACATCAGGGGGAGCTAAAGCAAGTGCATCTATTTGAAGGGGTGCCAAGGTACTAACCCACCCAGGAGACCTTTGAATTTTCTCACTGTGGTCTGGAGTTTCCTCTCAACTACTCAATCCTTTTACTCTTCTCTTTCTACCCCAGTTCTACTGGTTCCAAAACTTAGATACCATCTCTGTGTGCCTTTTCACTTCTGTGTCAAAATTTTGCCTGAGTTCCTCGCATCTCTTGCAAGCGCTTGCACTCATTAACCTAATGGCTTACATCCTGCTTCCTGAAGCAGATTCTGTGGCAGATAAATGGGTGGAAGAAGCAAGAGGAGAAGGAGAAAACCTTGAACTCAAATCTCTTTTGTGTCTCTGAAAGGCTGTAGGATATGAGATTTGGGTATTTGTGAGACTATGATTTTAGGTCTTTATTACTGATTTTCTTTTTTGCATTTTTTATTGAAGTTTAGTCAGTTTACAGTGTTGTGTCAATTTTTGGTGTACAGCAAAATAATTCAGTCACACACATACATACATATACTTGTTTTCATATTCTGTTTCATTATTGGTTACTACAAGACATTGAATATAGTTCCCTGTGCTGCACGGTAGAAACTTGTTGTTTATCTGTTTTATATATAATAGATTTCTTTTTAAACTGATGTTTTTCTTCTTTTCTTACTAGCTTATTTCAGTTGCCTGCAAGAATGGAATGAGAGAGAAAAAAAAAGATATACTAGAAGGTTTTATCAGAGATAGATTCCCATGTCTCTGGATTTGGTCAGGACTTAAGTACAAACCCTCCACATAACAGGGCCCCTTGCATATTCCTGACCAAAGGTCACAGACATTTTGTCTGTCATCTCCAGAAAGCCAGAAGTCTGGCAGATGAAGTTCCTTCACACTTAACCTACAGCACTGGAGTATGCCAAAGGTAACTGGTCCACCATTAGATAATCAGGTCAAGTCAACACAGAACTATTGGACATAAAAGGAAATCCTTTTAATAATAGCATTCCTTGCAGGAATGAATATATGTGTGTTTACGTAGAACTGAAAAATTGTGCTCTACACTGTAAATTGACACAACATTGTAAACTGACTATAACTCAATAAAATAAATAGCATTCCTTTAGAGATTAAAGTGTTTAATGGTTTAAATGCTTATGATGTTTTAACTCATAGCTGCCTCATGGTTTTTGTTAGACTGCAGGTATGTTTCTAAGCACCTTTGTATTTGCCCTTTTGAATTTCTGAGACCCCACTAAAAAGGCTGATCCTTTATAAAGACTTCTTTGTTTATTATGATTATTCTTCTGTATAGGAAACAACATTCAAAATGAAACTGTTCCTTCATTTTCCTGTAGCTTCCAGGTGCTTGGTATTTGTGTGACTTTCTGTGCAAGTTTGCAGTATTTTCAGTGGAACAGTAGACTAATTTTCCACCTTAATTAGAGCCATTAACAGTAATAAAACTATACTTATATAGATTTTTTTCAGGGATTGCAAAATGGATCCTAAACTTGCATTTTGGTTATTTGCTTTTGGTTGTATAGGTGGGACCAATTATTCCCTCTAGCCATGGGGAGAAGTAAATTTTTCTTTATTCCTCAAACACTTGACTGATTCAAGTCAAGCTTGAAAATGCAGATTCTGTTGGCTAAGTGTACCTCCCAGGTCACTTCTGCATGGGGAATATCAGAAATAGGAGTAATACAAAAAGCATCCTACCCCCATGTGTCCATTTATTCAGTATAACGAATTAGCCCAAAGAAAAATAGTTAATAACCATGCTTGTATTTGAGGTCCTGCCCAACTGCTATGTCCTACTCTCATCTCTTTCCTAGAAACCTACTAGGAGGTGATATTCCACCCTTGGGAATAGCCCAAAAAGAAAGTTACCTGATAAAGTGTTTATTTATAAGATATTGATGCCTGAGGTCTCCCGAACAAGATTTCAATTTTAATAAAGGTATACTTACTTCGAGGGAGTTTCAGGACTGTTCAGGAAGCACTCTTTTCAGGGAGGAAGAGGGACCCTTTATGATATTATCCTAACAACTCCACACAATTGAAAGTGTATTACACATATACCAAAATTTTAGTCAGAGCCCTTTCACCTTGAGTGGACACAGAGCCTTCCTTGTGTATCCCCAGCCACCCTCAGAGGCTTCCTTCTCTTACCCTCTCCACCGGCACCTATTGGTACCATTCCTTCAATATAGAGGCGGCTCTATTTCACGTTCATTGACTCACACACTCTCATTTTCTAAGCATGTTCTTCATGTCAGGGTCATGTAAGACACTAAGAAATGGAATATGAATAAAAATAGTCTGTCCCCAAGTAGCTCATTGTCTGGTGAATAAAGCAAGAGTGCAAAAAAAAAAAAATCATTGCAGTGTACTTAGCATCACAATAAGGCTAGGACAAAGGTTTGATTGAGCCTGGAGAGGTCAAGAAATCCTTCCTTCAGGAGGTTAGTTGCCTGCTTCACCATTACTGATTTTGTTTTTGCCAGTGTTTTCTTTTTCCTAGTAGATTACGGGAGTTGGTTTGTCCCCTATTGTTCCTAGCACAACATTTCACATGTACTAGGCACTCAATAAAAGTTTGTCAACTTATTGAATAACCATAACTAAACATACCTTTGCCCAGCTATTCATTAACCACATCATGACCATCAAAGTGCAGCAATGGAGCACGTAGCCCAAGGGACAGAGTCGAGTCATGACTCCCAGCTCCACCTTTGCTCATTTACTGCTTCAGTTGGACAACTCTGCAAGCTGTCCCACATACCCCAACCACACTGCCTACCACACACATCCTCAGACAATGCACCTACAGTCTTCTAACATGCTAGAGTGTTAAACAACCTGAAACTGAGGAAACTGCATCTCAAATAAAACCAAGCTCTCATCAGCTCAGCTTCCCCACCCCCTGCAATCCTCCCAGGAGGCGGCTCTCCAGCATTTGTTACAAACAAAACAGAAGTCATTAAAGCCTGGAAAAAAACCTGACAACATGTCTAATTATAGATTTGAAATTGCAGAGCCAAGCAGTGATGACTGGGCCTGCTGAGTTTAGTTACTTCTGAACATGCTTTATTGTTTTGTTTTGCAAAGTCATTCCCTATAAAAAGAAGTCATTTGTTACATTATCTCCAAGGGGGTAGCCAGTAGGGGAGCATCCTTAGGCAGAAGCAGTTTTTAAAGTTTTCTAAGTGGACTCTTTAACACAGCTGAACGGAAAGTGCGAGCTTTATCAGCAGGCAAAATAAACCTTAAGGATATCTGGAAAGAGTGACAATTTACATTTTTCCTGTAAGTCTGTCCCCCTCTTCAAGTTCTTACTAGCCATGAGAGGGTTGCTAATATTTCATTAAATTTCTGGAGGAAACTGAGTAGTTTGGCCAGCAGAAAAAAAAAATAAAATCATGATTGTGGTTTCTGTGTGTACTTAGATTCTTGAAAAAAAAAAGTATATATGCATAAACATGTATGTTTTATTCTAAGTTTTTTCAAAGTACTTCGAAACATGAAAGTCTTATAACAATGCCTGTGTTGCTATTATCAAATATAAGATGTGAAAATTTTTATAAAAATTAATAAAACAATAACATCACCTAACGCAGTCATACTGATCTACATATAAAAATGTAAAATTTACTATTGGATTTAATGATCTTTTCTATAGCATATATAGATTACTGGTAGATTAAAATGTTTTGTTTTGTTTTGTTTTTTTGGATTATTTTTTTTTTATTTTTTTAACATTTTTTATTGATTCATAATCATTTTACAGTGTTGTGTCAAATTCCAGTGTTCAGCACAATTTTTCAGTCATTCATGGACATATACACACTCATTGTCACATTTTTTTCTCTGTGATTTATCATAACATTTTGTGTATATTTCCCTGTGCTATACAGTGTAATCTTGTTTATCTATTCTACAATTTTGAAACCCCAGTCTATCCCTTCCCACCCTCTACCCCGCCCCCCACCCCGGTAACCACAAGTCTGTATTCTCTGTCCATGAGTCTATTTCTGTCCTGTATTTATGCTTTGTTTTTGTTTGTTTGTTTGTTTTTGTTTTTTAGATTCCACATATGAGCGATCTCATACGGTATTTTTTTTTCTCTTTCTGGCTTACTTCACTTAGAATGACATTCTCTAGGAGGATTAAAATGTTTTTAAATCTATAAAAGTGATTATTTTCTACAGAATTCTTATCAGTTTATAAGACAAATTATTTTATTAGTTCTCTTTTCAAAGTGTTATTAGATACTCTTGCCCTTTTATTCCTTGAGAAAAATCTAAGTATATACATCAGATTTCTAAAATCTCCCTTCAGAACTTTGAAAAAATACGGGTATAAATAAATTTGGGGGAAAATGTCAACTTCACGAATTAAATCTCTTTGCTGTATTTTTCATTCCAAGTCTTTTTTCCTCTTTTTATTTTATTTATATTCTTCCAGTTTTATCGAGAGACAAATGACATCAAGTGCTTGTCAGCTCAGGGCGGCTGCAGTGGGATTTGAGGAGGTGAGTGGCCCTACTGGAAAAATGCACAAGGAGCTGCCATACCACGAGACAGAGTGCACCATGAGCCAACACGGAGTGAAACAGCGCTTTGTTTCATTGCCACAAGGTGGTGCGTGCGCTCCGTGCTGCGCCGGTCCTGCTTTTATTTGTTTTTCGCCTGCACATGTACAGTGTCACTTTCTTTGTTCATGAGGCTTACAGAACACCACGAGCGCATGCGTACTTCTACTTTCTTTGTTGTAAAACTCATATAACCGGGGCATGCATACAATCATCATTTACTTTGTACTACAAACATGTTGTTGTGGCTCTGGCCTTGGGCCCCACGGCCTACTCATTCAAGGACATCAACAATGCTCTGTAAGTTTCAGATGTATAGTACAATGATTTGACTTAATACATCAAGCAATGATCACCACAATAAGTTTAGTGAACTATAATCTATATAGGCACAAAATAAAATAGAAAGAAAAAGTCATATTTTACCTTGTAATAAGAATTCTTGAAATATACCTTCTTGGCAACTTTCATATATGTCATATAGCTGTGTTAATTATATTAATCATGGTGCATATTACATCCCTAGTATTTATTTACCCTATAACTGGAAGTTTGTACCTTTTGGTCACCTTCATCCAGTTCCCCTCCCTGACATCTTACTTCTCGTAACCACAAATCTGACCTCTGGTTCTATGAGGTTTTTTGTTTGTTTGTTTGTTGAAGTATAATTAAATCATAGTGATTCAATATTCCTAAACATTACCAAATGATCACCAGGTTAAGTCTAATTAAAATGACCTGTCACCATACAAAGATATTATATTGACTATATTCCAAATGACTATAATCCATTTCATCTGCATGACTCACTTATTTTGTAACTGGAAGTTTGTGCCTCTTAATCTAAGCTCATTTAACTCATTCATCCCCCCACCACCCTTTCCTCCAACAACTCCTGATTTCTCTCTGTATCTATGACTGTGTTTCTGGTTGTTTGTTTCTTTTTTATTGGGTGTATTTTTAGATGCCACATATAAATGAAATCATATGTTATTTGTCTTTCTCTGCCTGACTTACATCACTTAGCGTAATAAACCTTCTGGGTCCATCCATGTTGTTTTAAATGGCAAGATATATTACATTCTTTATCCATTCATCTATGGATAAGCAGTTACGTTCCTGCCATGTCTCGGCTATTGTGAATCATGCTGTAATGACATAGGGGTGCACATATTATTTGGTAATTAGTGTTTTTGCTTCTTTGGGAAAATACCCTGAAGTGGAATTGCTGGATCGTGTATTAGTTCTAATTTGAATTTTGGAGGAAACTTTCATAATATTTTCAATAGTGGCTGCACCACTTTACATCCCCAGCAATAGTGCCCAAGGGTTCCCTTTTCTCCACATCTTTTCCAACACTTGTTATTTATTGTCTTTTTCAAAATAGCCATTCTGACAGGTGTGAAGCGATATCTTATGTTGGTCTGGTTTGCATCTCCCTGATGATCAGTGATGTTGAGCATCTCATCACGTGTCAGTTGGCTACTTGTATGTCTTCTTCAGATGTCTATTTGGGTCCTCTGATCTCTTTTTAATTGAGACTTTTTTTTGATGTTGTGCTGTATGAGTTCTCTGTGTATTTTGGAGAGTAATATCTTATCAGATATATCATTTGAAAATATTTTCTCTCATTCATTAGGCTGCCTTTTCATTTTATTGACAGTCTCCTTTGCTGTGGGAAAGATTTTTAGTTTGATGTAGTCACATTTGCTTATTTTTACTTTTGTTTCCCTTGTCTGAGGAAACATATCCAAAAAGTTATTGCTAAGACTGATTTCAAAGAGCACACTGCCTATGCTTCCTTCTAAGAGTTTTGTGATTTCAGATATTACGTTTAGTTCTTTGAATGAATTTGATTTCAGTTTTCTATGTGGTGTAAGAAAGTAGTCCAGCTTGATTCTTTTGCTTGTACCTGGCCAGTTTTCCTACATTTATTGAAGAGGCTGTTTTTTTCCATTGTATATTCTTGCTTCATTGTCAAAGATTAATCGGCCATATAACTGTGAGTTCGTTTTTGTGCTCTCTGTTCTGTTCTATTGACCTATGTGTTTGTCTTTATGCCAGTGCCATGCTGTTTTGATTACTGTAGCTTTGTAGTATAGTCTGAAATCAAAGATTGTGGTATCTCCAGCTTTGTTCTCTTTTCACCAGATTGTTTTACTATTCAGGGTTTTGTGTTTCTATGAAAATTTTAGATTTTTTTTAATTCTGTGACAAATGTTGTTGGTATTTTGATAGGGAGTGCATTAAATCTGTAGATTGCCTTGGGCAGTGTGGTCGTTTTAATGATATTATTTATTCCAATCAATGAACACATATGTCTTTCCATTTGTTCTTGTCTTCTTCAATTTATTTCATCAGAGTCATAGTTTTCTGAGTACAGGTTTTTTAGGTTTTTTACCTCCTTGATTAGTTTTATTCTTCAGTATTTTATTATTTTTGATTGGACTGTAAATAGTATTGTTTTCTTAAATTCTTCTTCTGATGGTTCATTATTAGTGTATAGAAATGCAACAGACTTCTACATATTAATCTTGTATCTTGCAACTTAACTGAATTTACTTACTAGTTTAAATAGGGGCTTTTTTGGGGGGGGGTTGGTGGACTCTTTAGGGATTTCCATGTATATTATTCTGTCATCTATAAATAGTGACAATTTTACTTTTTCCCTACCAGTTTGGATGAATCTTCTTTCTTCTTTCCTTCTTTGTTTCTTTGTTTCTTTCCTTCCTTCCTTTGTTTTTTTTGTTTGATTGCTGTGGTGAATACTTCTAATACTATGTTAAATAGAAGTGGTGAGAGTGGCAATCCTTATCTTGATCATGATCTTAGAGGAAAAGATTTCCGCTTTTCATTATTGTGTATGATGTTAGCTATAGGATTGTCCTATACGACATTTACTATGTTAAGGTATTTTCATCTTAGACCCACTTTCTTGAGAGTTTCTATCATAAGTGGATGTTGAGTTTTGTCAAAAGCCTTCTCTGCATCAAATGAGGTGATCATATGATTTTATTCTTCATTTGTTAATGTGGTATATAGCCCATGAGCTAACTGGTGTATACTGAGCCATCTGCATCCCTGCACTAGTTCCCACTTGATCCACTTGATAATGATGTAGGATCCTCTTAATGCATTGTTAAATTCAGTTGCTAATATTTTATTCAGTATTTTTAATCTACGTCAGTGGTTGGCCTGTAATTTTTTTGCTGGTGTCTTTGTCTGATTTTGATATTAGGGTGCTATTGGTCTCATAGAATGAGTTCAGAAGTGTTTTTTACTTTTTTTTTTTTTTTTTGAATAGTTTGAGTAGGCTAGGCATTAAATCTTCTTTAAATGTTTGGTAGAATTCACTTGTGAACTTTTCTGGTCCTGGGCTTTTTTTGTTGGGATTTTTTTTATTATTGATTCAATTCCATCACTGGTAATCGACCTGTTAATATTTTGTATTTCTGATTCACTCTTGGAAGATTGTACATCTTTAGGAATTTATCCTTTTTTTTTTAGCTTATCCATTTTATTGGTGTATAATGTCTATAGTCTCTTACGATCTTTTGTTATTTCTCTTCTGTTGGTTCTAATTTCTATTTCATTTCATTTATGATTTCATTTAATTGGACCAATATTTTTTCTTGAAGAAACTGGCCATAGGTTTATCAACGTTATTTATATTTTCAAAGAACCAAATCTTCACTTCATTGATCTTTTCTGGTTTTTTAGTCTTTATTTCATTTATTTCTCCTTAGATGTCTATTATTTCTACTAATTCTGGATTTTGTGTGTTCTTTTTCTAGTTCCTTTAGGTGTAAGGCCAGCTTGTTTGAGATTTCTCTTGTTTCCTGAGGTAGGCTATTATAGGTATAAATCTTCCTCTTGGAAATGCTTTTTCAGCATCTCCTAAATTTTGATGATTGTGTTTCTGTTTTCATTTGTCTCTAGGTATTTATTCTGTTGAAGTACAGTGGATTTAAAATGTTACATTAGTTTCAGTTGTACAAAATAATGATTCAATATTTTTATAGATTATACTCAGTTTAAGCTTATCATAAAATATTGGTTATAATCCCTGTGCTGTGTATTACATTTGAAGGCAGTTTTTTATTTCCACTTTGATCTTGTCAGTGATGCACTGCTTGCTTAAGTAGCATATAGATTAGCCTCCATGTGTTCGTGTTTTTTGCAGTCTATTTTTTGTAGTTGATTTCTAGATCCATTACTTTGTGGTCAGAAAAGATGTTTGATAGGATTTAAATCTTCCTAGATATAAATATATTCTAAAATACATATAAGTTTATAAATATAAATTTAATATTGAGACATTTTGTGGCTTAGCATGTGATTTATCCTAGAGACTGTTCTATATGCTCTTGAAAAGAGTGTGTATTCTGCTGGTTTGGGATGAGATGTTCTGTATGTAACTATTTATTTCATTTGATCTAAGGTGTCAGTTAAGGCCAGTGTTCCCTCATTGATTTTTCTCTCTGGGTGTTCTGTTCTTTGATGTAAGTGGGATTTAAAGTCCCCCACTGTTATTGTATTACTGTGAATTTCTCCCTTTATATTTGTTAAATTTGCTTTATATATGTATGTGCTCCAGTGTTGATTGCATATGCATTTATAGTTGTTATGTCTTCTTGTTTGATCAATCCCTTTATTATTACACAGTGTCCTTATTTGTCTCTGATTACTGTCTTTGCTTTAAAGTCTATTTTGTCTGACATAAATATTGCTATCCCAGCTTTTCTTCATTTCTGCTTCACAGATTACATATTCAGCCCTTCAGATTCAGTCTGTGTGTGTCTTTAGATCTGAAGTGAATCTCTTGTAGGCAGCATAGATATGATTCTTGTTTTTAGCCATTCAGCAACTCTGTGTCTTTCAACTGAAGCATTTAATCCATCTACACCTAAAGCAATTATTGATAGGAATGCACTACTACCATTTTGTTGACTTTTTTGTTTTTGTTTATTCTTCTTTTGCCTTCTTCCCTTGTGACTTGATGACTATCTTTGGTGTTGTGTTTGGATTCCTTTCTCTTTGTGTGTATGTGTGTGTGTCTATTCTAATATTTTGGTTTATGGTTATTACCTTGAGATTTATTTATAATTACATACATATGTATATGATTATTTTAAGTTGATAGTCCCTTAAGTTTGAATGCATTGTAACAGCCCTCCCTTTTACTCCCCTCTCCACTTTTAATGTTTTAGCATTATATTTTTCATCTTTTATAGGTTGGTTTTGTGTATCATGAAACTACTAATTGTGAATGTAGATGGTGTTACCACTCTTACTTTTAACCTTCCTGCTATTCACCACCATTATTGTGGTATGTTTGAATTTATCAATGAGATTTTATTTTATAATTTTTATATATCTGGTTTAGTCTTTTCTGCTTAGAAGAGTCCTTTTAATATTTCCTGTAAAGCCAGTTTAGTGGTGCTGAACTCTTTCAGCTTTGCTTGTCTGTAAAATCCTATCTCTCCTTCAAATCTGAATGTTGGCCTGGCCAAGTAGAATATTCTTAATTGTAAGTTTCTCCATTATATCACTTTCAATATATTGTGCCCCTTCTTTCTTGCCTGCAAATTTTCTGCTGGAAAGTCAGCTGATAGTCTTATGGAAGCTCTTTTTCATGTAACTAGTTGCTTTTCACTTGTGGCATCTACGATTCTCTTTTTATCTTTAATTTTTGAAATTTTAATTATAATGTGTTTTGGTGTGGAACTCTTTGGATGTTTCTTTAGGGGACCCTCTGTGCTTCCTGGATTAGGATGTCTGTTTCATTCCCCAGGTTGCAGAAGTTCTCAGCTACTGTTTCTTTGAATAGGTTCTCTGCCATTTTCTCTCTTCCTTTCCTGGGATCTCCATGATGTGAATTTCAGTGTGCTTGATAGTGTCCCAGAGGTCTCTTAAATTATCTTAAAAGATATTTTTTCCCTTTCCTTGATCTGATTGGATGATTTCTACTACTCTGTTTTCCAGTTCACTGATCTGTGCCTCTGATTCATCTAACCTACTGTTGATTCTTTCTAGTGTTTTTTTTATGGTTAATTATATTATTCTGACCTGTTTGATTCTTATCTCTAGCTCTTTGTTAAAATTGTCACTGTGTTCATCCATTCTTTCCTATAGTTCAATGAGCCTTTTTATAATTAGCACCCTGAACTCTGTGTCAGGTAAGTCATGTATCTTTACCTCATTTAGTATCTTTTTCTGAGTTTTGTCTTATTCCTCTTTTTGTAGCATATTATTATGTCTCATCATTTTGCCAAATTCTCTGTTTGCATATTTTGACCTACATAAACATAGGTCAGGTATGATTCCTGACCTTGGAGAAGTGGCCTTATGTAGGAGACACTTTGTGAGGCACAGCATTATACTTGCCCTGGTCACCAGAGCTATGCAGTTTAGTGATGTCTCCTATGTGGCCTGCATGGCCTTTCTGGTGTGGATGACTGACTATGGTGTGTGTGTTGGTGGACTTGGCTAGCTCCTCACCTGGTTGACTTCCAGACCCTGCTTCATAAGGTGACTGTCAGCTTGCTGTTGGTGGGGCTGTGTCCCAGGGCAGCTGGCTATACAGCCTGAGGGGCCCAGGGCTGGTGCCAACCTACTGGTGGTCAGGGATGTGTCCTAGAATTGTTTGCTGTGTGACCTGGGGGCCCTGGGGCTGTCTCTGTCCTGCTGGTGGGTGGGGCCAAGTCCTGGCCTGGCTGACTGCTTGGCCTGACGGGTTCCAGGACTGGTGTTGTTCTGCAGGTGGGTGATGAGCCCCTGGCCCTGATAGGCTATAGGGAGAACTACAAAATGGTGTTTCCCATCACTAGGGTCCTTGTCAAGGAACAAGCTCCTAAAATGGCAGCTGCCGGGGCAGATTCAGTTACCTCCTTATCTCTGGATCTGACCCAGGCTTCTTTCAAATTACTGTTTTTGTGCTAAGACTCAGAGGATGTGAGATTTTGCGCATGCCCTTTGAGAACAGTCTGTTTTCTACAGCCCTCCAGGTCCCTTGTATACAAGCTGCACTGGTCTTTAAGCCACACTCACTCCTTAGGGAGAGCCTCTGGAATCGTGGCCATTTCCCTTTGTGGGCTGCCCACCTGGGTGGTGTGTCTCCTCACTGTACTGTGTCTCCACCCCTTCAACCTGTCTCACTGTGGGTCTTTCTTTATGTCTTTAGTTGAGGAAAATCTGTCCTGCTGGTCTTCAGGCCAGTCTCATTGATGGACAGAAAATATTTTCTGCTAGTTTTCAGGTGGTCCTCATCAGTAGTTGCTCTGTAAGTGGTCGCTCCCAGAGGCACCAATGGGAGGAGGCGAGCTCTGGGTCTTCCTACTCCGCCATCTTGGCCACATTTCCTCTAATTCCAAATCTGTGTGTGTGTGTGTTTTCAGTTTTATTTATACAAGGTCTAATTATGTTTATTTCTAAGTATTATGATTTTTCATGTTGAATTATTTTTAACTTAATAATTAATAGCTAGTATTACACTGCCAACATTGCTTAGGAGAAACATTCATCTTAATCGTGGTTTACTGTTTATCTTCACTGGGAAGCACACCATAGATGGCCACGTGAGAAACATTTGACCAAAACTCAGGGGTCTGCAGTTTGGAACATTTCTCACTGGAATACTTACTTGAAATCACCATTTGATTGTTTTTATGTGTGTGTTGGGAGGCACCGTCTTCTCTACCCCTACCCTCCATGCTATTCTTCTTCACCTTGACATTCACATGTGCCTTCCATATCTCCATTTTGACTTTTGTAAAAATAGTGCCCATCTCTTTGAGATGCCTCTTGGGACACCCAAACAAATGTTTATGGCTTGCAGCCCCTTTAAAATGAGATACCCCAAACACAGCCTCTAAACAAGTGTAAATCCAACCATCCATTTTATTAGATATAATTATAAACACATTTTACTCAGTTTATTTGATATATAACCATAAGTGTTTTTTCATGACTTCCTTTGCCACCGATTTAAGTATTCTTAGATAATACCTGTCTTTTTATATAGACTGCATATGTTACTGTCTATTCTTTCATTACAGATTTTATTCGTATAGTGAATAATTTTTAAAAAATACAAAAAATGTTACTACTTTAATAAGTAACACTATTTTCTCATCCTTCTAATTTTGGATTATTGTATTTTATCCAAGTTCTTCACTAGAAAGCTTGGGATCATTACCTAGATTCTGCTTTAAACAAGCATAGATGGACTCTGACACTGTCATACAGGGTTCTGCTGCTAAAGCCACAGCTATTGAAGACAACAAAGCACTCTCATCATAACGCATCTGTGGTCTACATTTTCCTTATGACTTTCCAGATCTACTCTCCTTCCTGTTCTTTGTACAGAGGTTGACTAGGGTACATCCTGCTACACAAACTGTGGCGTTACACTAGGAGCACTGGCATCCTCACTGAGCGTGTCAGACAAGCAGATTATTGAGCCCTGCCCAAGACCTGCTGAGTTAGAATTGATGGTTTAACAAGACCCCTGAGTGATTCTAATACACATTAAAATTTGAGAAGCACTAGACTTTATCAACAGACTCTCTTATCCTCTGGAGAATTCCAGTAGAAGGAGGGAGAAGGGGAGGAAAATAAGATTATTCTGCAGGGCCTCTCCTATTATGTTGACTGGGGTTGATTCAGATCCTCCTTTCGTGCCAGACTGATATATGTATCTCTCTGCCCAACATCTCCCTTCCCTCATCCCAGTGGGTGGAATGGTGATAGCCTGGCTACTATCCTAGCTGTATGACCCCTGTAGTTCCTTTATATCTACTCATTTAGAAACAATCCCTTTAAGTGAACCTTCCTTGAATTAGCACATATTCCATTGTTTCTCAGCAGACGCTAATGGATACACCACAGTCACATGGAAAACATTAGGGATTTGATTTTTCAGATACAACATCTCTTAATGTGGCCATAATGACTCTTATACCTAAAAAGATAACATCTAAGTAGAAATAAGAATGGCTGTTGCTCATCATTCTCCCATTGATTGCTTACTTGTTTCCTAGGGAATGCTTTGAAATCTAGGTCACATATTATATTCTTTTCTAGCCATTATCTCCTAAAGAAGCAAAAAGAATTCACAAGGATAAAGGAGATAAAAAGAAAGTTAAATAGGTTGGCTGTATTGAGGTTGGAGAGTAACTGAATTACAGGTAAAACTGGCAAAGAAAAAAATGTGAGGCCAATAGAAATGTGAAATGAACTGAATGCTACACATTATTTTAGTAATAACTTACACATGAGATCAATATGAATAGCATTAAATACAGCTGTATAAATCAGTTGTTTCCATAATTCTCTGTCAATGTTGCATCGATTATACATTTTATTTCTAAGGAAATCAACTATGTAAGAAATTTAAAACTATTTGCTAATTGTTTTCTTAATTTGTTTGCATATCTTTACCTGATAAATTTTTTATGTGACTACAGCATATTTCTTCCTTGTAAAGGCTCCAGAAGGGGACAGTATCATTTCTTGGTTATCTGTCTGAACACAGGTACTCTGTCTACAGCCTTATTTAAACCACAAAATAACCATTCAAAATGGAATTCTTTCTCCTTTTTAAATGTAAAAATAGAAAAAGGCTAAGTAGATTGCCTGAGATAACAAATATATTTGTAGAATATGTTCATTCATCTGATCTTGAAACTTTAATCCTAGCATCTACACCACCACCTGGCCATGAATAATAGCCTTCCATACATCCAATCAGAACTCCCAAGTGTATATCCTAGAAGACCATAAATAAATTGAATTAGTGTAAACTGTCCTCATTTATTCTTTTTAATGCAAAGCAAAAATAGAAAAAAATTAAGTAGTCAACAAACTCTGATTTCAAGCACGGTTTCCTTTAATATGGAGCAGAACCAGGTTCATTAACTGAATTTAATCTGGAATACTGAATAATATTAATTATAACTGATAGTGCCAAGCATAATCCCATGGTGTGAAGCCTCTTAATGTCTTATTTTAAAAGTGTGAACAGGTGAATAAAAAAAGGTGTAGCAAAAGCAAACTGCTAAATGAAATTCAAATCACCATATAGTCTTTTGAGTAAAATCAACTTTGGCCGTATTCCTCCCTAACAGGAAAATTTAGGAGAGTTGAGGAACCTCTTCCCCCTTGGCCTGAATGTAAGCCTACTAAAGTGAGAAATGTCTACCTTCTCTGGACTCTGGATAAAACCAATCTAGAAATTTCTGACACTTTTATGTTATTTGGTATTATTTTAAAAAATGCCATTTGAAGACTACTTTAAACAAAGAAAAATCAAGTATCAATATTAAAAAGCAATAGTCCATGATTTAGAATCCAAATGATATAATTATGAAAAGAAAAATATACTATGCTAATGCACCCCAAACCTAAACTTCATGCTGTTCTGCCACATATGAAGGTTCTGCTCTTCGTAAAATTGCAAAGTTTAATTGTGTGATTTCACTTTGTGCACAGCAGGGTAGCCATGTGCTCTAGAAAACTATGTGCGAGGGAAGTAACTTGTTGCGAGAGTGGGTGAGAATGCCCTGAAATAATTCTGAACAAGATAAAAATGTCTCTAAAATTGGACCATTTCTTCTAAAATGCAAAAGGCAGAGGTGTCCACTCAGGCACTAGCTTTTGAGCACAAATAGGAAGTCTAGCCCTTTCAAAATATTTTAACAAGGAAAATGATTTAAACGTCATAAACATCACATTCATTGTGACCATCTCATTCACAGGTAGAATAATTAGCTTTGATAACCATTTGGAGAAATCAGTTACACTCACACAAAACCATTTTCATCTCTGATCTTTAAAGGGAAGCCTCCATTTTAAATCAGTGTTCTATACATTATTATTTTCCCTTGCTTGCTCATTCTATAAAAAATTAGAAATATGTTAATATAAAGAATAAGCTACCAAAATAAATGTCAGATTAATGATTACTGGTGAGCATTACAAAGAGGTTGAAAATCTGAAAATAATATCATTTATAGAATAAGACCATTGCTATGAGATGATGGTTTCAGTTAATATGAAAAGATACATGCTTCCTAAGATCTACTTAAAGGAGAACAAAAAACTGGGTCTTAAGAAATTCTTAAAATCTCTTCATAGGAATAATTCAAAAGTGTGGCTTTAAGGATAGCATTGTATAAAAACGTTAAAATAGTTACTTTGAGATATATCATTTGTGAAAAAAATAAATTTTCATTGCTTAATATTATCATAAAGGTCCTCAGGCATTTGGAGTATTCTTGTATAATACCTTTCAAAAATGCATAAACCTATTACCAAGTAAATTCTAATATTTTATTTCTTATCTTCTTTTCCCCTGAAAGCAACTTATTCAACAAAATGTAATAATTAGAAGTATAAAAATACATTTATGGTTATGAATGACCACTTTGACAATTTTGTGATGAATATCTCATTAGTGATTTTGGAATTTACTGCTTTCTGAAGCACATAGTCTATATTTTAACAAAACTCAATGTTAAAAGAATCTTCTCTATCATAAGTTATTTTGTACCTTCCTGTGGTTCCATACACTAGGTTCTACAACCTATGGCAGAACAGGTTGGATCTCTCTTACATATAACAGCATATCACAGGTTTGAAGACAGTTATAAGTCATCCATACTCACATATCATACTCATTTTGTAATCATTCTTTCTTTTAGAATTGATCAATAATTTCCTCTAAAGTCTTATTTCTACAACTCTTCTAAAGACCGTATCTTATACTTCTTTTGAATTCATCATATGCTTAGCACAGAGGTAATATGTTCAATAAACCCTGATACTTGATGGACATAAATCAATACCCATAAAGATTTAAGTAACCACCCATACATTAACTTCCTCATTGAGATATTGCTCATGAAGATTAATAAAAAGAACACATTTTCAATTTACAAATTTATACTCTACAGAAGTATTAATAGAAAATTTGAAAATGTTATTAGTTGCTTGCAAACTGTTGAAAAGATTTAAAATATATTTTACATGTGGTCAAACAGCTTATTAGCAAAAGAACATGTTATGCACCCAGGAACTGTTACTTCCACACAGTGGAGTTTTTGTCATATTACGGTCCAGTGTTTTAAACAAAATTGTTATAAATCATAGAATTTGACTTTTGAAATAAATGGGAAAGTTAGTGTAGTGTTCTATTTACAAACTGGTAATTAAAACAGGTTTTCTTTTAACTGCCATTTTGTGGGAAGGGAAGTCTACATCTTTTTCAACTTCAGTTAAACATAATTTCATGTTACTTTAAAAACTAAACTAAAATGCAGCTTGATACTATTAATATGATCACTAGCTATTGAACATATTATAGTAGAACTCACTATAATATGGCAAAAAAGTAGCAGCAGTGGCTATAGATGCTTATAACATATTTTACTCCATGAGATGATACAGTCATCTAAATTTTTGCCAGGAAGAACTACAAAAGAGAGTTTATAATTATTATATATATATTATATAATATATATATTATATATATATTATTATTATATATATATATATGGAAATAATATATATATATGGAAACTTTTCCAGAAGAATATATTCACATTTTTTACTTAGAAATATCAACCACCAAGGCTGCTCATTAACAGCTAAGAGAACTTGGCTACATATTGGAAAATGAATAGAAATATTCTACCATAATATATAAGAAAAAATGTTTAAAAATGTTATCCAGACTAAAACACATTTTAATGATTATTTTTAGTAGTATAACTATAAACTTCTTGAAGAAGAAAACCCAACTGTGTTTATCATATACATTAACCTTAATATGACCTAATACAAGGCTTTGCATACATTAGCCTCTCATAAACTATGAGTAAATGAAAGGATAAATGATTACTAGTCTAGCAATATGAAGGCTGGGTTTTCATATAACCTCTTCCAGACCATAATCTCCTGTATAAAATAATGGTGTCATATTAGATGATCTGAAAGATTCCACCTATTTTAAAATACATAATCCTAGAAATACATGACACTTTACTTACAATTTTTAAATCATGTTACATATTTCTGGCTATTTTTAAGTCAACTTTGAATTGAAATCTATTAGGGCTAAAATAATGAACTATAGGGTTTAGAGATTATTGAAAATATTTTTAAGTAAATATTAAGAAATAATTTCAAAAGAAATCTTACAGTTAAGGCAACAAACTATTCTGGTGAAATTTAAAATATCACTAGATATTATGTTATCTAATTTTAAACATCTGAATATTCCCTAAACTAAAAACATCAATTGTTTTTAGGTTTATTTATACAAATGTAAGTATTCCTTAAAACATAGTTGAACATGTCCTTTATTTATTTTGGTTTAGATTCATCATGTTTCTATTTGGCATTAGTATCTACTTAAAGCATTTTTAATATATCCTAGCAATATAAACACGATTTACTAGTTTGAAACTTTTGTTTATCTCTCAAGAATTTGTTCAAATATCCTCTGTACAGCCTTGGTTGACTTTGACATTTAGAGGTAGTCAGTCCCTATCCTTCACTTCAATAATATTTACAAAATGCTACTGTGGCAGTGTTTCTTATAATAACCTTATAATTACTTTTTTCAAGTTATATAGACTACTTGATGTCAGCCTGCACTACTCATTTTTATATTCCTATCAGCACAATGTCATGCACATAGCAAGAATTAAAACATATTTGGTGAAAGTAATAAAAAATTAGTATTTGTTAAACACAATTCAGAAATGTGCTAAACTTTCTTCACGTAACTACCTACGAGGTAGGTATTCTCATTTACTAAGAAGTTGCAGATTTGAGAGCTGAAGTTATTCCTCAAGATCACACAGCTAACAAAGGGCAGAGAACAGACTCAGCCTCGTTCTGTGACCTCAAAGCTAATCAGCTATTTGTTTTTATCTTTCTAAAGGGAAAAAATACTTGAGAGTGTTTTTTGGGATTTCCACCCAATATCATGTTTAATCCTCATTACAACCCTAATGTAATAATGACACTCTTTTATGGATATGAAATTTGGGCCCTAATTTCCTGGTGACCTGCAAAGGGTCTCACACATATTAAGCGACAAAGGTGGAGACTAAAATCCAGTCCGTGAACTACTGGACACTAATAAAGGGAAGCCTGGTGTTAATGCACCGTTTAAAGTAGATCTAAGCTGGCGCTCTCGTCTTAACGGCGGGCGGCGGCTGCTGAGCGGGACGCAGATGACCGCTGCCGGCGCAGGGACGGTGGCCCTGCCTCCCCCTCTCCACTCGCCGGCGGGTCCGTGGTCCCGCCCAGTCGCTCGCAGACTGGCTGGCCCCGGGGTCAACCAGTTCGGCAACAAGTACGTCCAGCAGACCAAGCCCCTCACCCTGGAGCGTGCTATGAACCTGTAGCCTCTTACCGATTAAACTTTTGGTATAAAAGAGCCTCTCTATGAGAAGGGCAGCTCTGTTGCAGCCAGATGTCAGCGTTTGAGGGAGGGATTTGATAAAATTGGCATGAGAATGATTGTAGAAGGGGTTCTGATTGTCCATGAGCACCGTCTGCCCGACGTGTTAACTGCCACAGCTGCCAACAGCTTTCTTCAAATTACCTGGTGGTGAGCTTAACCCCAGAGAAGATGAAGTGGAAGGACTAAAATGCTTAATGACAGAGATACTGGATCGTCAAGATGGAGTCCTGCAAGACTGGGTCACTGACTACTGCATTGGTAACTGGTGGAGAACAAATTTTGAACCTCCTCAGTGTCCATATATTCCTGCACACATTGCAAAACCTAAGGAACATAAGAATTTGTGTTTGGTTCAACTTCAAGAGAAAGCCTTGTTTGCAATTCCTAAAAATTACAAGCTGGTAGCTGCACCGCTGTTTGAACTGTATGACAATGCGCCTGGATATGGACCCATTTCTAGTCTCCCTCAGCTTTTGTGCATATACAACTGAATTCCTCACAGCAGAGAGGTAAGAGAAGCCATCTCTGTGAGCACAGCTATACACAGTGTAGAATAAACATGCTAGAAAAGTTTTTTTTGGTTTTATCTCTTTCCCAGTCCCTAAATTGCCACCTACTTTCTGTTGGTTGAATAGTAAAGTTAATATGGAAAACGAGATTGTGGTATAAACAAACGTGATAATGTTTGATTTACTTTTGGTTTTACTCACACTTTTTTTGTACAACATTAAACAAAGTAGACTTTAAAAAAAAGTAGATCTATGTTAACATAATTTATTAGTATTTTTCTCTTTTACTTCTTTTCACTTTGATGTCAGAGACAATGGAGAAAACTGGAAAGGGTTTTCTTTTACTGCAAATAAGCAGAAACTGAAAAAAAATATTTTAAGAAGACAGCTTGAATTACTGATGTTTTAACTATAGTACTATAGGAAAACTAATTGGACTGGCACTCTATAGTGAATTGAATATATCCTTGATGAATATCCCAAGTTTTTTCCAAATTATTCATTAATTGCACAACTATTATTTATAAAAACTAATTATGGTGATTTAAGATTTAATTTATCATAAATTAATATACAGATTTGAGTCCACACATCACAAGTACCAAGTAACAAATACTATGTGCAATTTCAGTGTCTATACTTTCTTTGTGCTCATAGTGATATTAGGGTAAACTGTAAGTACTTTAATTGCCTCAAGTTATTGAGATTAGACAAATTAGGAATTAGTGATCAAAAGACACAATAAAAATGAAAGTTTAACTGCATAGTGAATAGAGAAAAATGATGAAAAATACTAAATTATCACAGTGCAAAACAGTATGCACTTTAAGACATCAAAGGACCTATGCTGTCATCATCTCCATCAAATATATGCTTTAGCTGGTAATTAATTTCAATAAAATAGCATCCATTGTATTACATCAGTATTTATTCATACGAAATTTATTTTTACAGCTTTAGTTTTCTTGTGTTTATGAATTTCCTTCGATTGTATAAATGTAAGAAGACCACAAGCAAGGCCTTCATATCTAGTTCTATTTTGTACATTTTGAAGTGGTAATATAATAAAATCAGTAATATAATAAAATGAGAATACTGTTGCCTTTCAAACGGATTAAAAACACTGCTCTTTTTATAACTGTGACAAATTGAAGTAGTTATCCTTAATACTGAAATAATGTAGATATTTGATTACATTGGAGAATTTTAAGATTTTAAGTAACTTAAGTAAATATCTAGCTAGTGACATTATAAATATTCATTAGTTTATTAAATATTATCTAAACATGTCCATGGGTCAGGAGCTGCTCTAGACACTGGGAATGTAGCATGAACAAGACCCATCCATTCCTTTCCTCAAAGAGCTTAAAATGATGAGTTGTAACAGGAAAACCTAAACTTCTAGGAGGTGACAATTTAAGCTAAACTTGAAAAGAGGATTAGAATGATCTGGTTGAAAGGAAGAAGGAATAGCTTATGGGAGTGGCTTGAGGTGGAAAAGAACATGGTGTGCTGAACAAACTAAAAGCAATTTTGTTTGGCCAAAAAGACAGCATGATTGTGAGAGTCTTATGAGATGAATTTGGAGATAAGGGCAAAAAGCCAGATCATGGCGGTTCCCACAGGTTACCACCAAGTCTTGGTTTTATCCCCAACGTCACTAGGAAACCACTGGAAGCTTTAAGGCAGTAGAGTGATACGATCAGATTTTCATTTTTAAAAGCTAATTCTGACTACATTGTGGAGAATGGAAAAGAGGAACAAGAATTATTTTTCTCTAAAATATCTAGAAAAATTAAGCAAATTAATTTTATATTATCTTATCTTTACTGACTCATTTAAAATGTCAAATAATTCACTGCCTATATGCATCCTGTAACTCCTTTAGTACTCTGATCAGCCATGAGCTTTATAAAATCATCCTTGTCCCACTAGCGTGGATTTCTCTATCTCTTCCACTCTATCTCAATTTCTTAAAGACGGAGTATTGTATTATTTATCTTTATTTCTCACAGAACAGAGCCTGGCACTGAGTAGACATTTAAGGCATGTTGGTTGAAATGAAATAATTTTTAAAATAAATACTGTTTTCATGTCAGCCAATCCCAATTTAGAAATTTGGTCATGTTAAGAGTCAAGTCTTTAAAAATTGTTTTACGTATGAAAATACAGCTGTACATTGAGTATTTTTTAAGCCTAATCGATATAGGATAATAGGTTTCCTTTACTTATAATGCTGACTTTTTTTTTTGGCCCAAAATGTTAATACACTGAGTGTCAAATACAGGTAACAAGCCAACTGAAATCACTGAAATAGTAGTAGGTTATTGAAGAAGAGTCACAAGGACCAAACTTAATTAAAATAAAAATTTGATAAAAGTATAATAATGTAATTCACTGAATAATGAGTATAACATTTAAAATGTCTTCCATACACATAATTTAAATATCAATAATTGAAAAATAATTTTTCCAAGTTAGATGGGCACCATTGAATTAGTGTCATATTCGGAAACACTATTTTAGAAAAATATGGGTGAAACAAGTCTAAATGCTCTAAATGGTATCAAACAGCATTGGGAGATTATGACAACAACTGAAAAATTTGAGCACTGATTTGGAATTTACCTAGGATATAAACTTGATGCTTAATTGAAATTTAGTTGACTATAATTCAAAATTTTAGACTGAGTAATTTTCAAATCATTTTAATCTAATAATTGACAACTACTTATTCTCTTTTCAATCTAAATTTTATGAAACACTGATTTGTAGCCCCGGAGTTTCTCACATCACTTGATGGCAAACTTTGGCTAAAGCAGAATTTGTATTATTAGTTGATAAATAATAACTTATGTCTCCAAATTACCCAACTTTTATTCAGTGGGTAATAAAATGAATATAGGGATGTTTGTCGATGTTAGTTCATGCAATTGTCTAGAGTGAAAACACTAAATGGAAGAGCTTGTTTCTTAATCAATATTTTCATAATATTTACACATTTTTATTTTCTGGTAATAAGAAGATCTGTCTACATGATTAAGGAAATCATAAATTTTATAATGTCCCTATAGCCAGGTAAATGGAAATATTCATGGTAGGAGAATGAATAGAGAGGCAGGGTGGTATCAATTTAACCCTTTTAAGGAGCATACTGCATGCTAAGAATTCATTTTAGAATGCTTCTTACTAAAGAGCATTGAAGCAAGTACTTTCAGTATGAATTCTGATGAAAATAACCTTCTGAGATATTTACATATGATTTTCAGTCAACTTATGTGAAGATGCCTTGATTTTTCTCCCTAGTGTGTACTAAGCATTGAATGGTTTTCCATTACTTATATGATGCTCTATATAAACCATGCCTAAACATATTACATAAACCATAGCCATTATGGAGAATATATTATTACTAATTGGAAGTGGAGTTGGAGTAGATATTTTGTACTTGAAATAGGTTCAAAGAATTAATATTTTCACTGATGTATATATTGATACAAATAACATCTCTTTACTTTTTGAAACTACATTGAATTTTTTTCCTAAATTATTCATGGAAACTTGCTACCAAGAAACAGAAAAAAGTATGCTTGCCACACTTCCTAACTTTAGCTTTTTATTAATGACTAGAAAATTACCAATATATGATTTGGCTCTGTGGTATTTTAATCTCTAAAAATTAAAGTGGGAAGTTAAGGAATAATTAAATTTAGAGCCATAATATTAATGAATACCTGTCACCTTTTCAAAATGAGAAATCTATTCTCATTTAAATCATTGGTCAGGCAATAGGTATTTCAGAAATAGTACAGTAAGCTATATAAGATATTCACCAGACATAATGTTTCCATTTTTTTTTCCAATCAAATTATCTATTTTCTCAATAATTAATTAGCATTTGTGTGACATAAAAAATTCATGCAAATTCTGAAAATTACTACATAAGATAAATCATCAGTGGGTAAATATGTGCACTTATTAATAGAAAATGGCTATTTGATTTTTATGTTATCTCAATATCATAACTGGTATGTAATAAGCAATAGGTTCTTAGTACTTATTTTTACTATCCTTTATGCATTATTTTCTTTCTATTTTTACCCCCTCTTCCCTCTAACATTTGTATTGCACTTTGATTTGTTTTATTCTAATTTTTGTGCTTTCAAATTATTTAGGTTCTTGCTGTTACTGTCTATAATTTTCAGCTACTTTTAACTTTTTCTTTTGCTTCCTACACCTTGGCTTTGTTTCAGCTCATTCTCTAATTAGAATCATTAACAAAATATAGCTTTGGCTGTAACTAAATGGGCACAAGTAAAATAACATCCAATAAGTCTATGAGTTACAGCTGTAAGCTCTTTAGTTCTTCCTATCTGTTCAGCATTTCTTGGTCTTCTCCTTGTACTTTGTGTATCTGCTTGATGAGGAGAGGGTCCATCCTTTGATATGTGGGGGTCCAGACCTGAATTTCTGAGATTCGTAACTTGCGCTCGCTGTTCCTCGGAAATTCTATGGATGGTGACAGCTGTACCACTGGATACAGTAACATCTGCAGATGTGCTGGCAACAGCAGTAACACCAGTGGCAGTCCTGTTGTGCTCCTCTGACTCACCAGTGGAGGTTGTGTGGGTCATTGTAGAAGAACCTGTGGGACACAGTAGCACTACATGCTAACTTTTTCTTTTAAATTTTGTTTTTATTTCTGATAAGTTTAATAAACTATATTCCCTTCTATTACCTTAAGGATAATCAACATGAAGAGGCAAACCATAAACAAGCCACTAAAATGTGAAGCAACCAGATCTGATAGTTGGTTTGTATCAACCAACTATGAATAGATATTACACAAAAACATACCATCAGAAACACATTAGCGTCGCATCTACCTCAAGGGCACCCGCGTGGACTTGTCCAACTATTTGCCTCAGCTCTTCTGGAACGTGGGCTGTCAGCTTATTGCACTCAACTTTCAGACCGTGGATGTAGTGATGCAACTTCTTGCGGGCGTGTTCGAGTACAGGGGGTGCAGTGGCTACCTGCTCAAACTCGAGTTCGTGCAGCGGCCGGACAAGTCCTGTGACCCCTTCACCGAGGTCATCGTGGATGGCATCGTGGCCAATGCCTTACGGGTCAAGGTGATCTCGGATCAGTTTCTGTCCGACAGGAAGGTGGGCATCTACATGGAGGTGGGTATGTTTGGCCTCCCTATTGACAGGCGGCCCAAGTACCCTACGCGGACCTCTCAGGGGAACTCGTTCAACCCAGTGTGGGAGGAGGAGCCCTTCGACTTCCCCAAGGCGGTGCTGCCCACGCTGGCTTCGCTGCGCATCGCGGCCTTTGAGAAGGGCGGCAGGTTCCTGGGGCACCGGATCCTGCCCATCTCTGCCGTCCGCTCAGGGTACCACTAAATCTGCCTGCAGAACGAGGCCAACCAGTCGCTTTGCCTGCCAGCCCTGCACATCTACACCGAGGCATCCACTCATCCCTGATGACCACCAGGACGTCGCAGAGGCCCTCATCAACCCCATCAAGCATGTTGGCCTGGTGGACCAGAGCCAAGCAGCTGGCCGTCCTCACTGGGGAGAGTGAGGCTCAGGCTGGCCCAGAGACATGCCAAGAGACCCAGTCTCAGCAGCTGGGGCCCCAGCTGACCCCAAATCTTACACCCAGCCCCCTGGATGTCTCCCTCCGCTGGCCCTCAGGCCCTGCCACCTCCCCCACCAGTGCCTCCATCAGCAGCCCACGTCAGCGCCACGACCTCATTGCCAGCATCCTCTCAGAGGTGGCCCTGGTCCCATGGGTTGAGCTCCGAGGCCATAAAGCCCTGGTGAAGCTCTGGAGACGGCAGGAGAGAGACCTGTGGGAGCTGTGCAAGCAGCATCAGCGGAAGGCGGGCACCCTCACTCAGCGATTGTTCGATGGCCTGGCCCAAGCTCCGGCTGAGGGCAGGTGCCGGCACCGGCCAGGTGTCCTAGGCGGGGAGGACGAAGAGGTGAAGCTGTATCAAGAGTTTCAGAAGAAACAGGTGCAGTGTCTGCTGGAGCTGAAGCCCAGGTGGACCTAGATGCCGAGCGGAGACTGGAGCATCTGAGACAGACTCAGCAGCGGCTCAGAGAGGTCGTCATGGATGCTCACATGACTCAGCTCAAGAGACTGAAGGAGGTGAACAACAGGGAGAAGAAGGAACTGCAGAAGATCCTGGATGGGAAGCACCACAACAGTATCTCAGAGGCCAAGACAAGAGAGAAAAATAAGAAGGAGGCGGAACTGACAGAGATTAACCGGCGGCACATCACTGAGTCAGTCAACTCGATCCGTCGGCTGGAGGCGGCCCAGAAGCAGCGGCACGAATGCCTTGGGCAGGGCAGCAGCAGGGCCTACAACAGCTGGTGGAAGAGGAGCCCCAGCTGCTGGCCCTGCTGGCCCAGATATGTCAGGAGCAGTGGGCAAGTCTGCCCCAGGGGATCTGCTGGGCAAGACACCTGAGAGACTAGGGGACACGCATCTGGTGGCCTGTGCCAGCAATAGTCACGTGCCCGGGAGCAGCGGCACCTGTCTGGTGCTGACTTGGAGAGCCAAGAGAAGAATATGAATCTCTGAACTGGATGTGAACTCTATGGCCACAGGGCCAGGGTGGGCGCTGGGAGGAGGGCAGGAGGCCCAGACACTGATGCTTTTTTTTTTTAACTTTTTATCTTTAGAAATTTTATTTTTTTAAACTGGGGTGAGCACCCCACATTAACTCCTTCCCTTCACCCTCCTAGGGCCCTGTTAGTCCCCCGCCCCTCCTTCCTGCCCTCACTTCTAAGGAAGGTGCCTGGTGGGTCACTCTGGGCCGGAAGAGCCTCGCCCCCATGACACCCACACCCCAGAGTGGGCATCATCACCCTCACTTCTCCGGGGAGCACCGGGTGGGGACCGCGAGCTCTGGGAAATAGGGGTCACATTCTTTCTCTATCCTTTGGGGATTTTTTTTTTACATGAATAAAAGTGGATTTCAGGGGGAAAAAAAGAAACACATTAGAAAGAAAAAGTGAAATAGTAAGCCATTTATATGGCCTTGAATCAATCTTCATTATTTATCTATAGATAGTTTTTAGCAACGAACGCCTGGCAAGTGACAAGTTTTGACAGAATGTGTAACTATGTAACCACACTTTTCTCAAAAGTATGCTTTGAATAGTCTTGTTATAGTGCTTCATAATTTCTGGGGAAATATCAAAATTTTCTATATTTAGACAACAAGTGAAGAAAGGAGAATTTAAAATAAAAGCCAAAATGAAAATAAAATGATATAAAAAATGAAACTCTGAAATAACTACTCTATGTAAAGTCTGTCTTAACCTCATTTGCCAGAAAGTAGCCAGCCATGATAAAACACTCAATGTCTTGTGCTACATATACTTTAGAATTTAGTAGGTTGCTTTGAAAATTGAGTAGTATTTTTCAGAGCTTTAAGTAAATCTTGAGATTAACCAATTTTCAACTAATTAAAATGTTAAAATCATTTTATTTAGAAATGATTGAAAATTAACTATAGCATAGAACTTTTATTCATACAAAACTAGCGTCAAAGATGGTTCAGATTTTCCAAATATCTCATGTTACAGTAATTCTCCACATTCTTAACTTTATTAAAATTTCACTATAATTTAAAAATTGTTTTAAAGTTGTGAAATTAAAGTTTTATTTTTCCTTTCACTTAAACTTTTTCAAAGATTGTCCTTGGTAGTATATAATTCTTACATAATAAAAAAAAAGGAACTTTATAATAAAAGCATAAAACTGAATGAAGACATATTTAGAGGAATCCTGATAGCTAAAATGCTTAATGAGAAAAAAAGGCATTGAATTTTGGAGGAACAGCTACTAATTAGGAATAACAGTCAGGCCCCGGTTAGAAAACTTCTGAGCACCTTTTAAAGCCCGTGAGTGGTACATATTGCATACACTTGTCTTCTCAATGCACTGAATTTCAAAATTCTGTCCACAATGAATAATTAGATATTTTAGACAAAAATACATAGGAATATTTTAACCACTTTACAAGAGAAAAAATAGCTGTATCATATAATGTGGTTTGATCATGCTTTGCCTTTTTTCTTTTCCTTTTTTTTTTTTTTTGCTATAGGCAGATGATTAGTAGGACTAGTAATTATGGTTTCTACTTTAAACTCAAAAAGGAAGTCAAACCTGGGACCCCTGATTCACAAGCAAGAAAAAGAGCACGTGGCTGTTAACAATTCTTCCTGCCTGGATTGTCATATCTTGTTTTAATTTGATTTAGAAATTCAAAAGAATTAAATGATTATATTTTGAGGCAGCCATGGGTAATGAAGTATGACAATTATCAGATTATTTTAAAGACTTTTAATATATTTTAAAGCATTAATCTGAAAAAAGTTGCCATTGAATATTTATCCAAGCTATTTTGTGAAGATTAAAACCTACTAAATTCATGTTTATCATGCAAATTGGTCAGTAATATTTACTAAGGTAATATTTGGTAAAGGCTTTTTAAATCACATGATTAAGCAATAACTACATTTATATTAACATTCAGTAATTGATCTCATGGTAAATCAGATATTTTGATGTCCTCATGCTCCATACTATAAAAAGTTACCTGGCCCATATTATTCTCCTGAGGAATTTAATTGCACCTCTCATGTTTGAAAAGAAGATGTGATATGATGAAAAACTAATACTTTAGAACTAACTTTATCATACTTTCTGGGCTTTCAGGTTTAATTTAAAGAAGGAAGCCATTTAACTATAGACATATGTTACTAAAAGCAATCTAAAAGTATGAAAAATAATGAAATGTATAATCAGTCTCAAATCTCAGTGTTTCTACCTTTAACAAGGAAGTAAACTGAATAGCTATTTATTACATTCCATCAGCAAAGTTCATTACAATTAATCTTAAATAATCTCCTGTATTTGGGTCAATAATCCTGTGCTAATTCTTGGGACTGTATCTAGGTTCCTTCTATAACTAATCAAGATTTGCAGAACAATTCCAAATACCCATTTTCTTGAAGACTCCAGAGGGGCCCCTGACCAAATTTGTGAATTAGAATTGGTCTTTGGTAGCATTTAGATAAAGGATTTGCCAGCAATTCCAATCTTAAAACTTTCAATAATAGTGTTGTACTTTTGGCCAATGGTAGTGATGATTCAGTACTATTCTCTTACCTAAATGCAGAGCAGGGTGTAATTTTTGAGTAAAGCATTGAAAAAGCCCATTGATTCAATAACCATAGTCTAGCTATATATTTCAACCAGGTATTTTTCTAAACAGTCTTTGTCTTACTTATATGTTGTGCACATATTTTTCCTCCCCATTTTACAATGCAAGCCCCCCGAAGGCAGAGAGAGTTTTATAAATTCCATTCATCGATGAACCTCTAGTATCTAGAACTGGTGCATAGTAGATGCTCAAGAAATATTCCTCAAAAGAAAAACTAAATGGATGAATGAACTTAATAATAGCTCTAATATAATATTAACAATAATAAAATACATTTCACAAATAAAACATGATTATAATTTTTACCATGGTAAATATTTTAAACAGTATAATGAAGTGAAGAATAATTCCAAACCAAAGAAAAACTGATGGTTTTGTTTTGAACTTTCAAAAACATCACTTTGAAAAAGTGTGGAATCTGAAGATTTATTTGCATAAGAGATACTTGAAGACATTTGCCAACATTCCCAAAGCATGATAGTTTACAGTGTTAATGTGATATGGATTTTACTTAAAATGTTCAAATTTCTGTAAAGAGTTGTTATACCCATAATGGCAGGAGGCAGAAGTGCATCTAAATTTAGGTAGATATATATAGTGGAACTATAAACAATAACATTGATTTCCTTTAAAAGGCAATACAGTCATCTATCACTATACAGTTACATATTGCATAACCATTTTACTTAAAATGTAGACCAATTCAGAATACTAATTTTGGTACCACTTAAAATTGGCAGTGTCTGAAACACAGGTTTTTAAATTGTCAAAATTCACCATTTAACAGCTTCAAAACAATCATTTTTGCATACATAACTGTTTTATGAGGTAATTGCCCATGTTGGATAAAGCCTTATATATATAGCAACAATTCAATGTTAAAAATATAATATAGCTAATCCAATATTAAACTAACTATAAGAGCTTACTTTCTTTTAAAATATTTTAAGTATGCTACACAATATTACATGCATATGTTAAAAGACATACAACCCAAATTTAGGAAGAAAATGTACATCCAGAAAATCCATTCTTCACTGGAAATCAAATCATGTACACGAGATGTAGTTCATCACAATTAGATCACCCTGTCATTAAATTGCTGGAGATGTATTTTTAAATTAGATGTTTACAATACAAACACATGTCTAAAACATAATTTTACTATTATTTTTTAACAAAACATTTTGCAATATAACAAAAATGAAATGATTTCTATATAAGGACATGCTTCTATAAATCATAACCATATGTCATCTTTGGAATTATGATAATGGAAATGACATATATTATACATATAAATTAGTAAATTTATGTAACAGTAGTTCTATAATATTAGGTTTGGATTTTATTATGCATCATAATAAAAATTATGTTTTTGAAGGCTTTTTTATTTCAACAATGTATCTGAAGATACTAAACATCATTCATGTAAAGCCGTTTATAAAAGTGTACCAAATAAAAATTCACATAAATATTGAATTTGAATTTCATTTTCATTAAAATTTTAGTCATAGTTTTTTTAATTATGCTATATTGCTCTGTAATTGTCTAACTCATCACAGAAGTGAAGAACAGAATATGCTACTAGAGATACGAGTGGATGGCCCAAAATGCATACAGCTATACATGTTAAAGATAATTGCGTATTCATAGAAGTAGCCTTTAGATATTTATGTTTGGCATGTTATTTTGTATAAGGAATATATATATGTTCCATTAATTTTAGTATTTTAAATAAAACATTCGGTAAAGTTTAATTAACAAAATAATTCTATGTGAATAATTCTGTGATATTATATAACAAAGAAAGATGTAACATATTGAACATGAGACGTGCAAAAATATACAAAACAACATCAAAATGAAATCTAAATACAACTAATGCATCAATTCTATTTGAGTCATTTAGATATTAGCCTATGTATACATTTTAGCATTATGTAATAAAATTTTTATGTCGTATTTCTTCTTTTATTTAATATTACATCAAACTTAGAGGAAAGTGTCAACAAGTGAGGACTCTTGAAAACTACTTAAATTATGAGGGGTTGAAGAGAAACAAAGCCTCTGCTTTGTTACATGCTACAATTTTCAGCTAGTGTATTATAGTTGGGAAATAAGTATTTTGCATTTTAAACAGTATAAATACCAGTATCCTAAATCTGTACAGCTTAGTATTTAATAGTATAATTTGGTGGATGTGTGTATACTATGAATACCCAACTTATACAAGAGATGAATAAACTAAAATAGAAAGTAGCCCTTAAATTGTAGAAAAATATAATTAGTTGTTACCTAAAATAAAATCGTCTCTCTGATTAGAGTAAATGGACAAATCCTGAAAAAAATTAGTGTGTAATTTAGTTTTAAAGAGTATGTCTAGACTGGTCTTACAAAGTTTTTATTTTAAATTAAAATGCTGCATTTATGTTGAAACTACATAAAATTGTGGTCTTTAAATATCTAATTAAATAAATATAAGACACTCTTAATCATAAAATGCACCTCTAAGATAAAAAACATTCTACCATTAAACAATGACATGACAAGGCAAAAATGCTGTCACCCAAATCCAGATTTCTGAGGTATTAAAATGTGAAATAAGTTAATCTTGGTAGAGTTTAAAAAGTCAGTAATTCAAATAGCAGATTTTCTATGGTCATGAATTAATTAAATAAATTAGGCCCATATCAATTTAAAAATAGAACTAAGAATTTAAATTGTCTTTCTGATTTGATTGGCATATTGACATATTTATATTACATATTTCTACTTAAATTTCTAAGCATTAAATAGGGACACCAAATTTAATCTTTGCAGGTAGATTTGTTATTGCTGATCAGATTAAAGTGACCTTAATGATTTCATATGCAAAGTGAGTGAATAAATACTTGCAATCTAAGCTGAAACTGATGATAGCAAGATTTAGTGATATTTCTACTAAATCTGCACTTACTATGAGTAAATAAATGATTATAAAGCAAACATTTAACAAAATATGTTTTAATGTTAAGATGTTTATATGCAGGAAAAAACTCATAATCTGAATTGTTTGAAATTTTGATTAAACCCACATGTCAAACAACCAAAAATACCTTTATCTAAATGACATATAGAAAATACCAAGTTTTAGAAAGCATATGGAGTGTACTGTTGATCAACCATGACAAAACTATACATATATTTATATATATTACATATGATACACACATATGTTATATATGTGTTATGACATATATATTATATAGTAAAAATCTATGAATGTTACATGAAATATCTTCACAATTTGTCACAGAATGTGAGAGAATAGACATTTCATTTCTTACTGCTGAAAACACAGTAAGCTCATGCCAAGGGGAAAAATGTGTAAGTACAGGGTTTAAGAGTGTTGCAGATATTCTCCCTCTCTTAAAGAGCCAGTTCTTGCTTCACCTAGTTGATTAAAATGAAGTTGCAAAACAGAGCTTCGGCATCTTATCACTCCATTTCATACATTTTTGGAAGTCTCAACAATGTACGGTGGTGGGTGCTAGGTGTCATTTTGTATTTTAATGTGCCCAACCACAAACACACACACCACTCACAAGAATATATATTTAGGCATCCTTGTCACTTCTCATAAGAATAAGAGAAAGGGATAGGCTGTCCCTCCACACATCTCTAAAACCATCTCCTAGAATCCTGCACTGTGAGACCTCCTTCTGGTAGCAGCTCTTACCTCTTAGTTAAAGTAGAAGCATACATCACTATGGGTCTCCTCTAAACAAATGCATTGCAACTGAACACACGTTTGTTTCATTTCCTTCCACACAAAATCCTGTGTCATAGCTGCCCGTTCTTACAGAAGATTTAGAGATGTTGTTAGGAAAAAGTGATACTATATAACTTTTATTTCAAAGTGTAATATGAGGAACTCCTTCACTTTCAGAGCTTTGCTATCTCTATAAATGATATGTATTAGTGACTTTTTGAAAGTAGAAATCATATCTTAAACATGTGTATCTCTCAATTTCCTTTGGATGTTTAATAAGAGGGAAGAATGAATGTACTAATCTTTTATTTCTCAAAAATATAAACATTTTATTTTATGTTTAATTAATATTTGTTGAGTATTAAATGCATTTTAAATACAAGAAAGAAATTGTACCTGTCTAGATATATTTAAACAATGTAAAAACATGATCATAATATAACTGTAATTTGTATTGCATGTACTAGAACAGAAGTAAGGAAAAGAGAGGAAGGAACATCTAAGAATACATAAATTACTCCTTCACTTGTGTTTTCTCAAATGAGGGCAGCATTTCCCTTTTCTTCCATTCTCCAACACCCTTTTCTCTCCAAAAAATATTTTATAATTACAATATTTGATATTGTAAGGAGACGGGAAAGAAGTAACGGAAAAGAACTGGTAAGGTTATCCTTTATACATATCATGGTTGAAAGGAAAAATAAGAGAAGGCTTTATCCTGACCTACGCATCATATCCCTAAGGCCCGCTTACCCTGACTCTCTCAATGTATTCATGTTTATCCTCTATTTCCTTCTATAAGGGCTTCTAGTTTGGGGGAGGGCAGTGGGTGCATCATTTTTTAGTAATTTTAAGTGTTCTTCCTTTTTTAATGCCTAAAGTATAAATTATACATAATGCTAGTTTTATATATATTGATAAGATTTTAAAGGAACCAAGGAGCTATCCTCACTTACCCCTGCAGTCTTCTCTCTGTGTGCCCAGATGTTACTAAAAAGACGCTGTTTGGGATTAGGCACTCCCCTCTCAAGACTGTTCTCTTGACAAATAAGACAAATACCTTTCTGGTTGAAAGAATATGCATATTAGAATGTTTACTTTATAGTTTGAATTAGTTAATTGTAAAGTTTTCTTCTCCTCAAAAGAAATAATAGGAGCAGTTTGAGAAATGTGTATTTTGGGGAGGAGTGTGAAGCTTGTGGTAAGATCATTGATTGCTCCTTCTTGAGGCATTTATCATAAGTTGACATCTGATCCCATGTGATTATTATATATGATTTGGAAGAACTGGGCTCATTATTACCAGGTGGGTGTAAGGGAGTGGTGGGCAGGTAAGAAAGGACTGACCTTCTGCAGGAAAGACGCTTATGATGTTGACCGTGGAAAGGTTGCTGAGCAATTGGTGGGTATCTGCATTAAATACACTGAAGGAGAGCAGCCTAATCAGAAACTCCAGCCCCCAAAAGCCTAATTTTCCTGCATCAATACTCAGTAAAACACTTTTTCTTCTATAGCAGCTAATTAATTAGTAGCAGAAATGATTTTCTTGAAAATAAATACTAATCTTGGCTTTAAAAAGTAATATGTTGAAGAAAAATTTAAAAAAAACCTTTAGAAATGGCAAGAACCTTGAGTTTACTATCAAAGGCTATCATTCACTAGAATGGCAAATATATTATATATTGGGGTATTATATATAATTATATGTTGAGGTATTTAAAATATGTATTTCCACATTGAGAGGTAAACCTTTATATTCCTTCATCTAATTACTCTGCCAAGTTCCTTTTCTACAAAGAGTACATTTTATTTCAAAACAATAAGTAAAAAGACTGTCTTTTAATACCATCGATAAAACAAAGATATGAGTCCTTTAGCAATGATTGTTTGAATTTACATTTATATTCGGCTTCAAGCATGTTTTGTTTCTTTAGTTTGATGATGGACATAAACTATTCCAAAATTTATGGGAAATATGTGGAGACATGACTGAGGAGGATCTCAAAAATCATCTCTTTTAACATTGTGACATCTGACCAACTCTCTTTGGCACTTTCTAGAAGTGGAGAGTGTGACACTCTGGGTGACACCAATCAGAAGGTTAATGAGAACTTCCTTCACTCCTTCCCTGAGGAAGAGACACATTAAGTTTGTGCTTTAAGTATAAAGAAATTCCATCTCATTTAGAGCAGAAGTTACTTGGAAAAAGAGAAAAAAATGAGAGTGAAATATGAACAAAGAGATTCAACAGGGTATTTGTGCTTTTACATCTTTGTAGATACCAAAAAAAGAAATTGTTTGTTCATTCCAGAGAAAGCAAATGCTATTTACTTAGCGAATCTTTCTGTTCCCCATCCTTTCTAGACCAAATATAGTAATGTTTTTTCCCTTTTCTGTGTTTCAGTAGCATTAAAAATATCTGACTATAAAACTTACTACTTTCCACCTTCCCTCTCCCTTCTCTTTTAGCTTCACAAACATGAATTAAATGATTCCTATGCATCAAGCACAAACACACCCATATAAAATACATATCTATATCTATGCACATACACCCATCCCTGCCTTGCAAGTAAATAGTCATGGTTTTTTTTTTTTTTAAATCAGAGCCATGTGATATGTTCAAGGAAGGATATACAAAGAACTGTGAAAGCATGGTTGGAAAGCCCTTAGCTTTACTTCCAAAATGGAAAAGACTTTCTGGTGGGAGAGACATTGGAATTGAGCTTATAGGGTGAGCAGGTTTTGCCTGGTGCATGAGGAATAAAAGAGGATCCCAGTCAGAGGTAATGGCTTAGAAAAAATGTGTGGCAGGAAGAAAGGCAAGACATGCTCAGGCAATTGTGAATTATTTGGTATGGCAGCAATGACGAGGGATAGGTTTGGTAGGTAAGGACTGACATTTGAAGAGCCAAGAAATATCAACTTAGCTTTAAAACAAGTTTTGGCATCCTAGAGCCATGTTTAACCCTTTCCTCCTCTCACTGCGCTTTGCACTAAACTTGTTTCTCCCTCTCACAGGTGTGACTGTGAACTCCGTGGACCCCGGCGTTGTGTACACGGAGATCATGAAGAATTTCTCTTGGTTATATCGTTTCATCTTCTGGCTCCTCAGCTTCTTCTTTAAGGTGGGTGGGGAGGAGCTGGCTCTGCCTGAAGGGGTTGGGGCAGGGGGTCTGCTGCTCAGTGTGTCCCTTCAGGCTACAGCCTGCCTGGCTTTTATTCCTCCTCCTCCTCCCCCACCCCTGTGTCTCCGCAGAACAGCAAACAGGGTGCAGTCCCAGTGTTCTACCTGAGCTTGGCAAAGGAGCTAGATGGCATTTCTGGAAAACATTTTAGCAGTTCCGGTGTGATAACTCCTGCCCCTAAAGCTGCCCGAGATCCTCACTTGGCCCAAAGCCTCTGGGATACTTCAGCCCGACTAACAAATCTAGACAAGATGGATTGACCTCTGTGACCCCTGGCCTGACTCGCCGCCTTCCCCGACTCCCAGCCCTCCCTCGGATTATGCCTTCTGCTTGTCAATTCCAAGGAACAGTCATTCACTTTGTTTGGTGTAATCGCCACTTCCTCTTCCTGTTGGCTCCACACATGAGAGCTCAGCTTAGGCTCTGTTTGTTCCCTCATCTATGCTGCTCCCAGTGGCTGTCGGCTATCAGATCGCACCCCCTCCTAACACTGGGTCAGGAGCTGAGCTCTTACCCGGTGGGCGGGCGGGTCACTCCCTTTGTTAGCCCTCTGGTGAATTATTATTTCCATTTTGCATATGAGAACACTGAGGCACAGAGAGATTATGTAAACCTGTCCAGGGTCACAGAGCTTTTAAGCATCAGGACTGGAATTTACTTCCACTGCATGATGTTGTCCCTCATGATAGGGGTCCTTTGCTGTGCTGAGATGTTAATATCTAAATGAAGTATTTTTAATTGAAGTATAGTGATTTACAAAATTTATAATATTGTTAGTTTCAGGTGTACAACAAAGTGATTCAGATAGATAGATAGATAGATAGACAGACAGACAGAGTAATTCCCTGACACTAGAACATCCCCCTACCCCTCTCTATTACCCTGCAACACCACTGAAAAACCTTATCTGCATGAAATAGATCTGTGAATTGTCATTCTAAACAGCTAATGTACATGAACCTGATAGTTTAAACATCACAACCACCTGTGAAATCACTGCTCATTTTAGCAAGAAGATACCTGAACTGGGCATGTTAAAATAAATGGCCCAAAGTCAAGAGGTAGTTAAGTTGCTGAGTCAAATGAAAACCAAGTCTTACCAGTTAGCCTTATGGTTTTTGTTTATTTGTTTTTGTTTTTGTCTTTTTAAAACTCCCTTTGTCAGCTAACTAGAGTTTATCTTTCTGAGCCCCAAAACTTAAAGAAACAATAATCTTGATTTGATGGTCTGTTTTTTAACCACGGCAAATCATACCACTTTAACTTTTTCATGATGTCACAGGGCCCCCTTGATGAATCATAATTTCCTTTAACGCTAACATTTATGAGGTTATGTATGATTTTTAGATGAGCACATTTGTTAGTCATTTTTGTTGTCATTCCACACATGTTTGTAGAGCGCCCTCAGTGGTAGGCTGATTTCTAAACTGGGCCCCGAGATTCCCTTCCCGCTGGTGTACGTGTAATCCCTACATAATCCCTAGGACTGGAAATATGACAGATTTTGTTCCTGTGAGTAGGTCATATTACTTGTCAATTGACCTTGAGATATGGAGATTATCCAGGTGGGCCTGACTGAATCACATGACATCCTTTGAAAACAAGAGTTTTCCAACTTGTTATAGAAGAGGAAGTCAGATATTCAAAGTACAAGAAGGATTGGGAATGCTGTTGCTGGCTTGAAAGATGGAGGGGGACACATGGGAGGAAATGTGGGTGGCCTCTAGTTGCTAAGAGGAGCCCCTGGCTGATAGCAGGGAAATGGAGGCCACAATCTTATAATCTCATGGAGCTGGAGTTTGCCAACAATCTGGATGAGCTTGGAAGCAGATTCTTCTCCACTGCCTCCATTCAAGAACTCAGCCTGGCTGATACCTTGATTTCGGCTTCTAATGGCCTGACTAGGTTGTAGAATCGATCCGCCTTGAGCCTGGATGCCTGACTTGCAGGGCTGTGAGCTAATAAATAGGTGTGGGTTTAAGCTGCTAAAATGATGACACTTGTTACCCAACAATAAAAAGCTAATACACCCTCTATGTGCCAGACACAGTACCTGGAGTTGGGGATGTAATGTGGCTTCTTCACTTGTAGAGTTTATATTCTGGGGGGACGATAGGGGATAACGGAGATGCAACAAAGAAAAAGCAGTACAGAAACACATAGTGAAGATCAGATTGTGGTCAGTGCTGTGGAGAGAATTACAATGGGGTGATATGGAAAGTGTTTGGGGGGGGACCCTTCAGATCAGTTGGTCAAGGGAAATCTCTCTGAGGTAGACATATATGGAAAGGCTTGCATGACAAGATGGTTCCAGCCAAGTTCACTTCTTGGGAAAAAGCTGTCCAGGCAAAGGAGGGACCAAGGCAAAGGGCTTCCTGTGAGAAAGAACTTGTGATTGACAGACAGATGGAAGCACAGCACAGGGACCTGGGTGATTAGGATGCCAGCAGAGGAGGTAGGAGAGGTGGTTAGAGGCCAGGTCAGGTAGGGCTTTGTGTGTCATGGTAAACAAATTTGAATTTGACTCTAAACATGTTGGGAAACCATTGGAGGAATTTAAACAGGTTGTCATGATATGATTTACATTTTCATGATTTTGTACAGTGTGGAGGCACATAGAACTGTTCCAAATAAAATCATAAATAGAGCAAGACTTTTTTCATGAAATTAAAATATTTTACCAGCTATTTATGCCTAGAATATATTTAAATTTTGAAAGAAATCTTTGGCTCAGGGGTACTTTCCCTTTTATTTTATTGCTCTTTATCTGCCCTTCTCTGTGTTTCTTTTCTTTTTATTTTGAAAAAAATGGAAAAAGGAATTTACAGAAAACAATATCGAAATGTCCAATTGAGAACTTACATTTTAACATACTTACATGTTCACTTCAAGTTCTTATATTTTTTAATAAAAGAGGAAGTGAAGTCCATTTTGTCCTTTTTTTCCTATCTTATTTTCTTTCTAGCAAGTTAAATATATCATAGATTTTGTGTATGTTCTTCTAGGCCTTTGTTGAATTTTGATGTTTTAAGTACACATGTATATTTTTATTGTTTGGTGGATTTTTAAATTAAAAACACTATCTTTTATGTATGCATTATTTATATGTCATTAAATTTATGTAAATGTAAAAAAAACCAAGTTTGCATAGGCCAGTAGGTAAACAGAACAAACAGTTGGGAGTTGATTGTGGGCATTCTGATGAGCAAAGATGGTGGCTTGGACAAGAGCAGTGGTGGTGGACACCCAGATCTGGGGAGAGTAAGGTGGTATGAAATGGAACCAAAAGCAGATTAGGAACAATCTGTATAACACACTGTGAGACCCTCAGCACCTTTCCCTGTTACCTTAGGAGACCAGCATCCAAGCATGTATCCCTTTCCTGAGGCCCTCCAGCGGCAGATTAGTGGATCGTTTTGTGGAGAAATGAAGTAGCTCCCAAGAAAAGCTCTCCAGAGACAGACAAATGGAGCTTTCCATCCACAAGGATGGCATGTCCTTTCATTACCCCAAGTAAAACCCAGCAATTGAGTCTCTGCCCATGTCCACAGTGCTTCTGATCAACATTTGGTGCTTTACTCTTAAAAGGAACAAATGGGCAATCCAGGATAACTAGGTATTTGAGGAAGGCCTTCCACATAAAAGTGATGAAAATGCACAACAAATAAGCAAACAAACAAATAAACAAAAACCAAGCCAAAAAGCCAACCAATGAAATAAACAAACCAACAGAAAGTGACAATGAAAAGGAACTCAGTGAAACAGACAATGCTGGCAGCAGGGGAAAACGTCAAGAACCTGTAACTATTATCTTCATAAAGATAAGAAAATTTGTTACACCAATAAAATATCAATAGGATACTTGGGAAAAGGAAACAGAACAATAAAGAGCTCTTGGGGGGAAAAGATGATGTTTTTATTTCACTCCCCCCGAAAACCTAAAAAGTTCTTTAAAATGTTCAAAAGTAACTTTGTTGTCCAATGAAAGGGAAAAAATGATGGGCAAGAAGGAAGAAAATGTAGGAAAATAAAAAGGTCAATCCAGGGGCTCCCAGAGCTTTAAATTAGGAGAATCAGAAAGAGAAGATAGAAAAAATGGAAAGGATTAATTATCAAAGGGCTCATGTAGCAATGTCTCCCCTAAATGAAGTTTGTGAACTTCTACACTGAGGCTCCTGAAGGCTCAGCATGCTGTATGAAAGAAGACCCTACACCAAAGTACATTATTGTGAACTTTTAGTACACTTGGAATAAAGACAAGTGAGAAGGAGACAGAGAAAGAGACAGAGACAGAGACAGGGAGACAGAGACAAGCTCAGAATTCAAAATGGTTTCAGACTTAACCATAGCGATGCTTGATAACAGAACAGAAGGGCAATATTTTTAAAATTTAAAGAGATACTTATAGTCAATCTAGGACTCAAGACACAGCCAAATTATCCATTGAGGGTATAAGGTATTATGTAACATTTTATGTCATGAAGGCTCAAACATTTTACCCACTACACATCTATTCTTAGGAAGCTACCAAAGGATGTGCTTTATAAAATAAGGAGTCAGTCAAGAAAGAGGAAGATGTGGGTTTAAGAAACCAGGGCATTTCATGCCTGGGGTTGAAGAGGGTAGAGAAAAGAATGTCCATGAAAACCTTGTAACAGGCCTGGAGACCAATAGGTCCAGATGGGAACAGAGGACTGGAGGGCAAAGGGAAAAGGACACAAGTAGGTGGGTGGCAGAGGGGAGAACAGGAGGCAGAAATAAATGTTTGAAATTGTGGTTGAGTGTTTGTGAAAATTATTGATAGAGTTTGAAAGACTTTTGGGGTAGTCGGGAAAAAAGTAGCAATAAGTACATTAAAAACTGAACACATATTGACACAACATTGTAAAATGATTAAAAATCAATAAAAAATGTAAAAAAAAACCCAAAAAAACCTGAACACATAAAAAAGAAATCAATTAATGTCTTTAGGAAAAGCAATAGTTCTATAAGAAAAGATATGACATCCCAGTATATTACTTGGCTTAGTAATAAATAACATTTATATAAGTCATAATGATGCAAACACTGATTGTTGATTAACTCAATGTTTGATATGTAATTAAGATGTTGAAGATGGTGTAAGAAAGCTCAATGCTTAACTTCTATAGCAGGAAGTCAACATATAAGGTCTTAAATTTGTAAAGCAAGATATAGCAGCTTGAGTATCTTGTTTAGAGACAGGGACATAACTACCAGAAAAAAAGGATTGAGTCCAGCACTCCTAAAAGCATTATTTAGTGATCACCACAGCTCTGTAAGTAAAATTATTTCTATTTATCCAGATAACAAAACCAGACCCACTGAGGTTAAGTGAACTTGCCCAGTGTCACATATGAATGATATAATCAATGGCGGAGGTGAGCAGAAGGAGAGATTATAGAAAAGAAAATGAAAGGGCAACTGGGTGAAAGTCTAGCCTAGGAAAGCACAGAGGAGGTGAAAAGAAAAAAAAGGTAAATACAGAGGAAGCTGACATTCCCGGGAGTTCAGGAGTGCAGGTGCACATGGGTCTGGCTCTAGACAGAGAACTCCCCTCCCAGATAAGCTGTGTGTAGTCAGTGTGGTCGTGACATCAGCGGTGGAGAAGTGTCCACACGTCCAGGTTTCTGAGCGCTGGGCATGGATGTCTAAAGTGGTTGAAGCAAAGTTGGGCCTAGATGTTATGGAATCATAATAGGCATCAATTCCAAAGTGGAGAGTCCAGGACAGTATTTTTCAAAAACAAAAAGGAAAGAGTAAAAAAGAACGGAAACTAGTTAAAAGTAACTTATCCTAAAATGTTTGTCTCCTGAGCCCTGGGTTGCAGCTGGCCCTAATAAACTTTCCTGTTTTACCCCTAGGCAAGGAAAGGTTTTTCCAGGCAACAAGCAGTAATGACCGGTACTTGAAAGAGCATCTGATATAAGTAGGTTAAACAAATGCTTGTTGAAAAAAATAATACCTACATGGGTGATTTAATAAATGAGTGAATAAATGAGTGCCAGACTATGAGTCCCCAAATCTGAGCTTTAAACCTATTTTAATCTCCTAATATATGTGTTGTCTTTTAGCCAATTACCAAACCTCATTTCTCACAAAGTCAAACGAATACATTATCAATCAATAAAATATCTGTCAGCTAGGAAAGAGAATCCATGGGAGAAGCACAAGGAATTTTGACTATGAAAATACTTGCTAAGTCTGGATCACTACACAAATGAAAGACATTGTATTTATTACTTGGGATCCATTGGCAAATAAGTAAAGTGCTGCATCAAGGAAAGATAAAGATTTTGAAGAAAGAAATCATGATTTTCATAATAAGCATTTTCAGGAAGAAAAAAGTAATGAGGATTAATGACAGCTGATGAAGAAGCCATAAATACATTTTATATCATGAATATCAGAATATATAAATAATAATATAAAAAGTATCAATAGCAGTAAGAAAAAACCACAGTTCGTATATTTTTGTTCCCAGTTGTTTCTTTTGCATTTCCCCATAAAGTGAGGCATAAAAAAATAGTGGTAAATTGCCTTATCTCAAAAAGCATAATATAAAACAAAATAAAGTAATATATACTGAGTAATCTCTAATGGTTGCATTACACTTCCCATATTTAATTTATATTTCCCCCACAACTTACCCCTTTCAGACTTTACCATTTATAATTTATCATATTTCTAATGAGTTGAATCTCCTCAGTTACATATGGTTTCCAGAAATGCCTGGTAACTACCCGGTTGTTTTCTGCAGGAGTGGTTTTTGAAAAACAGAGATTCCTAAACATGCTTCTAATAAGAGTCTTGCACCCTCAGAGATGTTTCCTGAGCTGTGGTCCAGGTTAACACTGAGGAAGAAGATTTAATGATCTGTCCCTTGAGATTTTTCTGCTGATTCCCAGGAATGTAGAAAGTTTACAATAATCCCTTTATTAAATGATTGTGACATATTTTGTTACTATTGATGTATTAAAGAAAGGTAACTTTCCACAATTCATACTTTCTTCTATATGTAACAATTCTCATAAGAAAAAGAGAAGGGTTTCTTTGTACATCTTATCATTTTTATTCATTTTTATACTTATTATTTATATTTCTAGTTTGTTCTTGCTTGAAATATAGACCAAGTATTTCATGGAGCTAGTTAGCCAAGACCTGTTACACGTGCTGGACATGACAACTTGTGAGTTTCCTATCCCTTAGTTACATCAGTGCCTCTTTAATTTCACTTTGAATTATTGATTTTATTACAAAAAGTTAAAATTCAATCAAAATGTTATCTTTTTAAAATATACCATCCAGTGATTTAATAAAACATGTCAGTAACCATTTTGAAAATTGTTCACTTATGTCTGTCACTAACCTCAAGTTTCACAACTTTGTAGGACATTGCAAAATACAACTTAGCATTATTGACTAGCCTGAATTTCTTATGGCAAAAATTGTGGGGGGAGGTCACTGACTTTAATTGAAAGATTGTACCAAGCTTACACTTAAACACACAGAGCACGCTTACAACTGTCTTCTTAATGTTTACATACCTTCTTTAAGAGTGAACTTAAATAGGCAACCACTTCCTTGTTTGCATGAAATTTTTAAAAGTCTGGTTGATTTTTTTCCCCCACACTGTATCAACTGATTACTTAGCTTTATTCTTTCAGAGAAATGATGAATATTTTTCATTTTAAGTACATATAATTCCTAGTTAAAATTAAAATGTTCTGATTTTGAAAAAGATGGGGGAAAAGTCGTCTAAACAATATTCCTGAAGAGTGAAATAAAAATATCAGGGTATGGGTAGTCTTAACTTTAATCCTTACAGTCATAATACACACCAGATCATTATAGTAAAATGTAAATGACACCAAAGTGAAATGTCAGTTTTAAAACCAAAGCGAAGGAAAAAGAAAAGAAGCAATGAAGCAACAGTTTATAAACTTACAAATAATTTTAAGTAACGTTTAACTTGGAATGAGAGTGCATCTATTTACTGCTGGAACATTACAAACTGAATTGCCCCAGGGCAGAGCGCCATTACCTCTCTTAGTTCTCTTCCATTCCTACTGTCTAGACTTTGATTTCATACTTGTCAAATTTTCTCTTTGTCAGCAGCACATGTTTGTGACAGTAGAGGGCAATTTAAATTTAGACAAAAACCAAGAAATCTCTGAATCTTCATTCAGAGATCTTTTGTTTCACGATAAAGAAATAAAATACAATTTTAGTGTACACTTAAAAAGACACTTTTTAAAACTGTGTGATACTAAAGTTTGTTTCTGTGTGAAATCAGTCTGTCACTTTACATTATTTTTATAAAAATACTGTAATATAGATTTTAGGCTATATCACTATGTCTAGAAAACATCTGTGATACAATAATATAACAAACAAGTTAGGATCCATCAATGAATGAATAAAATTTTAATTTTTTTCTCTAGTCAAAAGACTCAATGAAGAACAAAACGCCATGTACATGTTAAGTGACACATTAAAACTACATGAAAATCCAAAAAATACACGAAAATATGTCTAAATGAAACTGGCGATACAAAAATGCTATGTACTCAGCTCACCAAAGAATTATAAATACTTCATCTTTTCTACTCTTTTTAAAGCTACTAGGAATGTAAGATTTCATACAATCTCACAAGCCATCTTATAAAAATACCTTTAATTTCACATTGAAAAACAGTATTTAAATGATCTGATAGTCAATTCTCGTTTTAATAAAATTCTTGTCAAAATCTTGTAAAATGCTACATCATGTTGAAATATGAAAAATAATTCTCTAAAGGAAGTGTTTTTCTAATACAAATGAGTATACTGACCACAGTAATTTATGTAACAAATGTTATATTACTTGTAATTATTCAAATCCATTTCATACAACAAAAATAAAATGTAATGCAGCTACTATAGTCCACACTACCTTACAGGAGGAGCCAAGGCCAAGAGACCCTGCTGCGGTCTGGAGGAGGGGCCCTGCGGGCGGGAGGAGGGCCGCGCAGGCGGCAAGACAGGCACGCATGCGCGTGGACACACAGCTGGGCAGACGCGTGAATCGGGCAGAGCGTGTCGGACGTCCGCCGAAGCCGGTTGCTCCTGGGCCAGCTCCTGGAGGAGGAGCGCGGCCCGGGGTCTGGGCCGCCGCGTGCCGTCGCCTCCGCTGCCGTCGCCGAGCAGGTAAGGGGGCGCTGGTGCGGGCGCGCAGGTCGGGGAGCTGGCGGGTGAGGCCTGGGCTGTACCCTTGGTGAGGTGCACAGGGAGGTCTGCGGAGGTGAGGCCCGTGCCGCGCGGCTCGTTAGGACCCTGAAGCGGGTCCGGGCCGCCGCCCTGGCTCGTGGTGCCCCACCTCCCCAGCCCCCACGTTAGTGGTTCTTGAACGCCACGTCTTCGTCGCCGCTTATACCCACGTTTGGGAAAGCGGGTGCAGCCCCGGGAGGTGGGAGGGCGCCGGACGGCCCCGGAGCACCTCCGACCGGGCCTCGGGTCATGGCCTGCTCCCGGCGGGCGGGTGCGGTGCGGTCACGGGGGCCACCGGGGTGGGGTGGGTGCTTCCCCGTGTGAGCCCCTGGGTTTGTTCCCTATTCTCCCGCGGCCTGGACTGGGGTGGCCTCTGCTTCCCTATGTTGGGGGGTGCCCGTCTCGTGGCCAGCCTGCTCCTGGGAGGCGAAGTGGTGCTGTCAGGGTGCGTGGGCGGCGGCGGCGAGGGCAGTGGGGAGAAGGCTCTGCCCCTGGGAGCCTGTCGACTTGCTCCCATCTCCCCCGTGTCCTGTCCTGGGGGCGGCCTCTGCCGCCCCACGGCCGCAGGTCACAGGTTACAGTGTCAGTCCGCTCCCGGGAGGCGGGCATGGTGCAGTCAGTGTGCCGGGGCTGTGACAGTGACAGCGGGAAATGGGATCAAACCCCCGCGCTCTCGAGGGGTAGCCCCCAACCCACCATCGCCACTGCAAACCCCACTGACCACACCTTGCCCGCCTCCCGGGAGGAGGCTGACGGGGGGAAGTGCGGTCCATGAAGCTGGAGCAGAAGAGGCCTCCCCCAGGCCAGGTCATGGGGGTGATGGGAGCAACTTGATTGTCTTTAGCAGGGCCGCACCTAGCCCCCACCGCTGCCGCTGCCTGCTGTCCATCCCCAGAATCGCCGTACCCTCCCCCTCGCAGGTCCGTGTGCACAGGGCCTCCGCCTTTGGTGTCCGATTCATCATCCGGGCCATCAGCCACCCAGGGCCCACTGGTGAGCAGTGTGCAGCCCAGGACCACCCTGACCTGCTGGCTCAGATAAGGCCCTGGGTAGGCAGGTCGCCCTGGTGGGAATTGGTACTGCCTCTGTTGCCCACCCCCCCCACCCCCGTTCCCCGCGCAGCTCCCTGGAGCCTTAGAGCCAGGACACGGGGCTGTGTGCCCACACACTGCAGGAGATCCCCATCTGGCGGCCGTCGCCATTTTGACCAGGCCCCGACCATCCTGCCCCTGGCAGGGTGAGGGGGGTCATCCCCGCGTAGGGGTGCACTGGGAGTGAGGGGGGAATCCTGCGGTGACGGGGGACAGGCTGAGGGGTGAGAGGCCGCTGGGAGTGGGAGTGACCCAGCTGAGGAGTGAGTTGGCCGTCCCTGGGTGAGGGGCGCTTAGAGTTGGGGGGATCCGGCTGAGGGGTAGGGGGTAATCCCGGGAGGAGGGGATCATCTGTGGATGGTGGGGGGACCTGGGGTGAGGCATGAGGGCTCAGCTTGGTTTGCAGGGACTGTAGCTTAAGACTGAATGGGGCAGAATGTGGTGGCGGTATCTTTCGTGTGAGGAAAAGCAGACAGGTCTTCTGGGTCTTGTTTGGGAGCAGGCTTGGCTGTGGGTGTGGAAACAGTGACCTGGGACGGGGCCTAGATGAGCTGCGAACTGAGTTTTGTGGATGTGGTCTGGCCCGTTCCAGTAGTTGTGTGCGGGGCCTGGTTGGTGTGGTGGTGGGGACGTTATGGTTGGGGACCCAGCCGTCCCTTCCGGCCGTTTGCCCACCCCCCACTGCCCGTCCCCAGCCAACCCTTGTCGTCCTCGCTGTGCCGCACTCGCAGCGTCCGGTACAGCAGGAGCCGCATCCCTAGGGTCTTAGCTGCCGGCGTGAAGAGGAGGGGCGCGTATGCGCGTGTGCGCACTGATGCGCGTACCCCGGTACCCGCGCAGAGCGTTTAGAAGCTGAGCGGGAGCCGGTTTCTTCTGGACCATCTCCTAGAGGAGGAACGCGTCCCCGGGTCTGGGCCGCCATGTGTCTTCGCCTGGCTGCCTTCGCCATGCAGCTAAGGGGCGCTGATCGGGGCGCGGAGGTCGTGGAGCCGTCAGATGAGGCCTGTGCTCCTTTGGGGAGGCGTAGAGGTAGGAGTTCGTAGGTGAGGTTCGGGCCTTGCAGCGTGTTAGGGCCCTGACGCGGGTTTCGGCCCGCAACCGTGATTAAGATGCCCCCCCCCCGTTAGTATTCACTGAAACTGGCATCTTCGCTGCTGCTCATAGGCGTGTTTTGGAAAGCGGGTGCAGCCCCAGGAGGTAGGAGGGCGCCTCCGACTGCCCCTGGGGTCATGGCCTTCCTGCTTAGGTGGTCCTGCCCAGCAAGTGCATGTCACCCTGGACCCTCCAGGTCACAGGCGACCTGGGGTGGAATAAACATGAGATGCCCTGGTCTTTGGGAGGTTGTCCGTCTGCCCCTGAGGTCAACAAAAGCTTTTGGAAAGTTTGGTTTTAGTGTTTTGAGGAATCTCCCTACTGTTTTCCACAGTGGCTGCACCAAACTACATTCCTGCCAATAGTGGAGAAGGGTTCCCTTTTCTCCACAGCCTCTTCAGCCTTTGTTGTGTGTCTACTGTAGAACCAAGGGCATTCCAACCGTTGTGAGGAGGTGATGCCTCATTGAAGTTTTGATTTGGACTTCTCTGTTAATGAGCGATACTGAGCATTTTTTCATGTGTCTACTGGCCATTTGTATGTCTTCACTGGAGAAATGCTGGTTTAGTTCTGCCCATTTTTGGACTGGGTGTTTTTTTTGGTTATTCAGTTATATGAGCTGTTTATATATTCTGGAAATTAAGCCCTTGTCAGTCTCATCTTTTGCAAATATTTTCTCCCATTTTGTAAGTGTTTTTTTTTTTTTTCATTTTGCTTATGGGTTCCTTTGCTGTGCAAATGCTTGTGAGTTCAACTAGGTCCCATTTGTTTATTTTTGCTTTCGTTTCTATTGCTTGGGTAGACTGCACTAGGAGAAAATTGCTGAAATGTATGTCAGGTAATGTTTTGCCTATGTTTTCTTCTAAGAGGTTTATAGTGTCTTGTCTTATATTTAAGTCTTTAAGCCATTTTGAATTTATTTTTGTGTATGGGGTATTGGAGTATTGTAATAACTTCATTGCTTTACATGCAGCTGTCCAGTTTTCCCTACACAATTTGCTGAAGAGACTGTCTTTACTCCATTTGTATGTTCTTGCCTTCCTTGTCAATGATTAACTGACCAGAAGTTCATGGGTTTATTTCTGGGCTCTCTTTTCTGTTCCATTGATCCGTATGTCTGTTTTTGTACCAATACCATGGATGACTGTAGCACTGTAATACTATCTGAAGTCTGGGAGGGTTATTCCTCCAGCTTCATTCTTTTTATTCAGTAATACATTGGTAATTCTGGGTCTTTTGTGATACCATATAAATTTTAGGGTTGCTTGTAGTTTTGTGAAAAATGCCCTGGGTAATTTGAGAGGGATCGCATTAAGTCTGTAAATTGCTTTGGACAGTATGGCCATATTAACAATGTTAATTCTTCCAATGCAAGAACATGGGCTACCTTTCCATTTCTTTAAGTCCTCTTTAATTTCCTTAGTCAGTGTTTTGTAGTTCCCCATATGTAAGTCTTTCACATCCTTGTTTGGATTTATTCCTAAGTGTTGTATTTTTTTGGATGCAATTTAAAAAGGGATTATTACTTTCATAAAAGAAATGCCACTGATCTCTGTGTCGCTGTTGTGTCCTGCTACCTTGACAGGTAGTAGCTCTAGTAGCTTCTGTGTGGAGCCTTTAGGGTTTCCTGAATATATAATACTATGCCATCTGCATATAATGACAATTTTATCTCTTCTTTTCCAATTTGGATCCCTTTTATTTCTTTTTCTCATTTAATTGCTATGGCTAGGAACTCCAGTACTGTATTGGATAGAAGTGGTGAGAGTGGGCATCCTTGTCTTGTTCCAGGTTTTAGTGGAAATGCTGTCAGCTCTCTTGTTAGAGCATTATAGTGACTGTAGGTTTGTCATGAATAGTTTTTATACTGTTGAGATACGTTCCCTGTATACCCACTTTAGTAAGACCACGGGCACAGTGCGGTCAGTGGATTGGGAAGATTGCAGAGGCGGTAGCCCTGGCAGTGGCGATGAGGGGAGGGGCCTGCCCTTTGGGAGCCAGTCATTTGCTCCCATCTACTCCACCGCCTGGCTTGGGTGCAGCCTATGCAGCCCTAGGTCCGTCTTTAGGTCAAACTGCTCTCTTAGAGGCCTGTGCAGTCCAGTCAGGGAGCAGCGGGGAGGATGAAAGCTGTCATAGCTGTGGAGGCGGGTAAGGGGGTGCTGTCATGTGTGAGCTGGCAGATTTTCTCCCAACTCCCTGCGGACTGGCCTGGGGGTGGCCTCTGTTGCCCCAGGCTTGCTGGAGGTACATCTCCAGGTCAGCCAGCTTCCAGAAGCCTTGCACGGTGAGGTCAGGGGGCAGTGGCGGCCGCGGTGAGAAGGTCTTATGGCTATAGGTGAAGGAGGCGACAGAAGTTGAGACAGGCGGCAGGACAGCTTTATACTGGCCTGAGCGTCCTCGTGTCTGTTTCTGGGATTTTCAGGGCTGTCTGGTAACCCTACACTCTCCGGTGTGGCCACAGGAGATTCCTTGTGCCTCAGCTGATTCACTATGTTACCCAGCTGGAGAAGGTTTCCTGATGTGGGCAGGGAGGCCCAGAATGAGTCACAGCTGAGACAGGCAGTGGCCCCACAAGGGGAAGTCTGGCTAAATGCTGATTAGAGTCCCTGTGTATGCCCAAGCCACTGAGAGACCAGGGCCTAGAGCAGGAGCTATGGTGCCACCTGGTGGCAGATTTTGGAACTCCTGCTGGATCAGATGCCCTATCTCCTGGGATGCAACGTTCTGTATCTTCCTGGCTGAGTGGACCAGAGGGAGTGCCCGGTGATTGAATCTGGTAGAGAAGGTGATGAGGCTTGGCCTTGGAGTCCCTTTCACCTTTCACTAGCCATAGTTCTGAGAATCAGAGGCAATTCTGCAGAAAGGGCTTATGGGAACTGGGCAGCCAGCCCTTGCCCCACAAGCACAGAGACACCACCCACCCACACACAGACACACACACACACACACCGTGGGCCTCAAGGTCTGCTGTGTAAGACCTGATGCTCTAGAAGCCTGTCATGCAGTTTACACACTCAGCCAGCTGTAGGGGCCATAACACTGATGGTGATCAGTGGGAAGTATGGCTCTGGTTAACTCAGTTAACTCAGGTTTTCCAGTAAAGCTTCTCACAGACTGATCCAACATGCAAATGCTTGAATAGAAATGTAAGCCCTTCCTCCATGGTGCCACCTATCTCTAGGTACTGTACATCTTCAGGTCACCTAGGGTAACTCCAGGGGTGCCACCTGCCTGAGACCTGCCAGCCTGAAGGCCACAGAGCACTCAGCTGAAATCTTGAAATCAGGCTTGCAAAAGGTCGTCTTGTTTATGAAGTGAGTGATTTAAAAAGACCACATTATTTGTAACCCTTTAAGTATATCTTCTAACAAATTGCCCATCTTGGAAAAATTATACAAGAAAAGGGAAGAAAGAACAAAATCGGCAGGAATGTAGGAAGTATTTTGGCAAATGTGTTTCAGAAGCTTATGTGGCTTCAGCCAGGGTAAATGAACTAGCCAATGCATTTGTTTTTATATGCAGTTTTTAATTAATAGAAACTGATTTTCTCCCTGCCCCCATGAAGATGATGTTGAAAAGTATTTAAGAGAACACAGGGGAATCTACCTCAAGGGGACTCTTGTGTATGTGCATTTTGAGATGCATGCGCTTGGGGGATGTTGGCAACCCAAATGCCATCAGCAGAGCCATGGATAAGTAAATCACAGTGCATGTGACAGATGTCAGTGGTATGACGGCCTCCTTAGTTAAAATGAATGATTCTACATATTGACATGCAAAGATCTGAAGAACACTGCAGAGTTAGAAAGCAAGTTGCAAAAGCAAGTATTCTGTCTTATTTATGGGTTTATATATGTGTAACAAAAAATGCAAACCTGGATGGCCGCCACAGTATCATTTGCTAATGAACAAATGAATGCCTCTTTGCCTGAGTAAGGCCTGGTCATCTTCCAGATCTCAGCTCATTGAATCACTTTTTCAAGGGAAGACTCCCCTGGTGTCCAGTCTCAGAACCCCTTCCTTTCCTTTAGGTCTTTTGTCACTGTTGCGTATTTATTTGTGTGATTATTTGATGAATGTTCATCTCCCCACAAGCTTGATTTGGGCAGGGACCCTGGCCAGCTACTTCATCCCCAGCACCTGAGGGACAGTGGGCACCTAATACATGAATCTGTAATTTCTGTGCCCTCCAACTAGGCTGTAGTCCAAGGGAAGTGTCTATTTTATTTCTCACCCCTGAGGCATATTGAAAAGGAGGGAAGGCTTTGGTGTCTAAATGTCTGAGCTCAAATCCTGGCTCTGCCGCTTGCTGTCTGTGTGACCTTGGGCGAGTAACTTTGCACCTCTGAGCCTCAGTGTCCTCATCTGCAAAAAGGGTAATGATATCTTTCTTAGAGTACTGTTAGAATTCAGTGATGAATGAAAACTGCTCAAGAAAGTGTTTGGTGTTAGGACTTTAATTAATATTTGTTAAATATCTAAATGCCCCGGTTGTGAGAAGTACCTAGGTGGGGGACCAGTGGGGGGGGCATGGGGCACCTGTAAGATGCTCTCTTCCGGCTCTCTGGGACCAACTGGGCCATCTGCCACATTACCACCAGGTGGCACTGTGATCATTCTCATGGGGGATGCTCACCTGTTGTCTGGCTCAAAGCTTCGAAGTGGTTTCCAGCTTCCTTCCAGCGGTTATTCTGTCTGTAGGGCCTCAAGTGGCCATGGCCTCTCAGTGATGGGAGCTTACTGTTACCAGGCTGGAGACCCTTGCAGGGCTGGTCTGAGAGCCTCTATCCTCTGGGTGGAGGCAGCTGGGGGAGCCCAGGCAGAAACTGTGGGCAGAGGAGGCTTGGGACTAGGGTGAGGTCAGCAGGGTGCCCAGGGCGCAGAATTTAAGGAAGTGCTCACTTTTGGGCTTGTGCACGTGTGGAGCCTGAAGACCCTGGGTCCAGGATGCTGGCCAGTCCAAAGCTTCCATGCTGCCTGCCCTCCACGTATCCACAGTAGTGTAGGGCTCTCGGCCGGTGCCAAGCTGGATAGTAGCTCACTTGTTTCTCTGAAGCACCCTACTGGTAAGAACTATTGTTACTGTTTGTTTTATTTCTGCTTTCTTTGAGGGGAGGAAGGTGGTTAGGTTTCTTTCTTTCTTTTTTAATGGCAGTACTGGGGATTGAACCCAGGACCGACCTCCTGCATGCTAAGTATGCGCTCTACCACTGAGTTACACCCTCCCCACGAGAACTGTTACTATAGTCATTTTTTCAGGTAAGAAAATGGACACAGAGACAAATTAAGAAGCTTGAACTTAAAAAGTGACAGAGCTGGGACCTGAACCCCGGGTAGTTTGGCTGTGGACACCTTGACCCTCCACGCTGTGCTGTCATCCTTCCCTCCTGCTCCCAATCCCCTCTTCTGTCCAGTGTTTGTCTATGGGTTGGTCGCTCTGCTCCAAGTACTGTGTCAGCTGGGCCCAGAGAGGGCAAGGCCGGGCTCTGCCCTGTCCCTATCCTGTGACCTTGGACAAGGTATTTAACTTTGCAGTGTTAAGTTGTCTTCATTCTGAAATGGGTGAGAGAGTCCTGGCCTCTTTGGTTTGTGGGGAGGAGAGAGTGACTCAAAGCTGTGGAGAGCGGGGGCCTGGCACGTGGAGGGGCTGGGGAAGTGCCACCTATAACCACCCCTGGTGTCACCACGGCTCTCATGGCCACCAAGTGGAAAAGGAAGCAAGTCAGAACCCAAGGCTCCTGGCTTTGCATCTGGGCTTCGGCACCGTGACCGTCCCATACACGGCATTTTGGACAGGCTGCGTTGTCTTTCTGAGTTTTTCCCTCTGTGAAATGGATTTTTCCCTCTGTGAAATGGAATAGCTAATACCAAGTTTGTGGCATCCTTGTGGTTGGGAGATTAAGCAACAAGATTGAGTGCTTGGCCCATGATTGGGGCCTTTGTAAAAGTTCATTTCCTGTGCTGAAGGAGAGTCAGATGGCCACATCAGCCCTGGGGTCAGTGCTTCTGGAGTTTGGGCATCCCCCCTTCTCCCGAGGAAGGCTGGACCTGATAGGCTGTAGGATTCTGTTTTCTTCCTTTGTTTCTTTCCTTTGTTCCTGTTTGAATTGAGAGGGGGCTGCATTTTGCAGATGCACATGGGGAGACTCTACATTGGATGTCCTGATGCCCAGAAGAGGGCCGTGTCTCAGACTCTGGTCACCCACACGGGTGGAGGGTCAGTGGAGTGTGGCGTCCCCGCGTTTCCTCTCTGTGCCTGAGGCCCCCCGAGGAGCCAGAGGACAGCGGGGAGCTGAGGGCTAGGAGGTCCCATCTGGTCCAGACTCCTTCAAGGTCGAGGGGTGTCCTGGCTCCCACTCTGTCCCCCCTGTGCTGCTCCTGATGGCTCTGGTGCTCCTGCCCGGAGACCAGGAGAGGGCTGTGGCCCTGCACTGGGAGTGCTGGGATGAGGCAAAGTGGGCCGTGTGTGGTCCCCAGGGACCAGAGTGCACGTGGCCAGGCTGTGAAAAGTGGTGCTGCTTAGGGATCTGCTCTGACAGGGGGCACTCCCTCCCCTTCCACTAACTCCCCCAGGGTCATGGTGCCAGGAGCCTTGTCTTAAGAGTCACCCAAGGCTTATTTCTCCCAGCTGGGTGCTTCTACAGGTGTTATCACTGACCCTGTAGTCACAACCGCCCCTCCACTTCAGAGATGGCCAGACTTAGGACGAGGTGTGACCGAGCCAAGGTCCTGCAGCAAGGAGGTGTCAGAGTCCGGGGGTTACTGAAGCGCAGCTCTGCCTGCCATCCCCAACCTTCCCCTCCCCCTTGTCATTGTTCCCCCCCCCCGCACTCCTCCAGCACTTATTTTAATGGCCCTTTGATTGAGAACTTCTTGAGGAGAGACTAATCATTATTAATGAGTTTGGGCTACTCCAGCAGAAATGAGCCCGTGGGGCTGGCTGGTGGGTGTCTGGACTGGCAAGGAGCGGCTGTGGGCACCTGCCTTTGGGCAATGGAGAGCCCAGGTAAACCACTCAGCTGGAAAGGGTGCCAGAGTCTCTGTGTCTGTCCAGCCACCCGTGGCCCTTATCCTGGAGAGGGGGCAGCTCACTGAACCTGGGAGCAGGGCCCCTGGGCATCCCCCCAACCCAGCAGCCTGGGTGGGTGGGGCCCCAGGCACCTGCGGGTGGGAAGGGGGTCCCACCTCTCTCCCCTGACATTGGGCTGTTCTCTCGGCCACAGCAGATCTTGGGAAGGCTGGCAGCGCTGGTTTTAGGTTTGTTTTCCAAAACTGAAAAGAGGAAGACTCCTAGTGGGGAAACAGAACAACAAACCACACACACAAAAACCAAACAGAATCTCTCTTAGGTCTTTCTGTCCTGAACCTTGTCCTTGCTGTGTGGACTTCCTGATCACCTTGGGGTCAGGCGGAGCTGGGCTTACCTCCTACCCTACTCCTGAGACCTTGAACAAGCCCCAAACCTCTGTGAGCCTCAGGGTCCTCAGTCTTGGAACAGGGGTTCCCTCCTACATGCTGGGCTTAGGAGGGGTCGGAGTGGGCCAGGGGAGATGGATACATTTTACAAATGAGGCCTTAAAAATAGTTTCCTCCCAGGCAGGAGACAGGTACACTTACTCACACGCCCCCAGATCACTCAGGGGGCCTCCTCTGAAGGTGCCTCTTGTTTCTAGAGATGGTGTGATTACTTGGTGGGTTCTGTGTAATTATTTAATGAAGCCTAGACCAAGTCCTCAGTGTGGAGCTGGGGGAACTGAGGGAGCTGGGCAGACCCTGTGCTCCCCTCCTCCCCCGGGAGCTAATCAGAGCTGCTGGGAGGAGGGTGAGGCCCCAAGCCCTGGTCTCCCTGTTGTGACAGCTGGCCAGAGGGAGGGGTCGTGACCCTGGGGGCTCACCTGGGCTGAGGACAGGGCAGGAGGGACCTGTGTGTGCAGCCCCCTTATTTTGCTTTGAGGACACTGAGGACCAAAGGGGAAAGGCAACAGGGAGGTCTGGCAGCACTTCTGCCCAGACCTGTCTCCCTCCCTCCCTCCCTCCCCTTCCTCTGCTCCTTCCTTCTTTCCTTCTCCTTCTCTCCCTTCTCCTCCCTTCCATTTTTTCTTTAGCTCTCCCCTCCTTTTCCTCTCTCCTTGTTACACAAGTAAAGGAGAAACAAAAGCAACCGCACTGACAGGCAGATGACACAGTAAAGTAACAGCCTCCTGTGATCCTCTTTCCCCATCCACACTTCCACCCGCTCTCCACGGGTGACCCCAGCTCCTGGTCCAAGGACTTGCCGTCCAGATCTCTGTGCACTCACAAACTGACCCAAGTCCCCACAGAAATGCTACTTTTGGTGCTGGCTTTTGTTCATGTAAACATCCCTGATGAGGTCTAGGCCAGTGGTTCTCCCTTGTGGTGACCTTGCCCCCAGGGACGTTTGGCAGTGTCTGGAAGCATATTTGATCACCACGGCTGGTGGGGCAGGTGCTGCTGGCATCCAGTGGGCAGAGGTCAGGATGCTGCTAAACACCCTGCAGTGCACAGGGCAGCCCCCACAAAACGTCCACAGTGCTGAAGTCAAGAAACCCTCATCTAGAATGTTCCTCAACTCACTTTTTTCTAAAAGCAGTACATCTTAGAAATCTTGATAGGTTAGTAAATTTCTTTTCCTCCTTTCTTCCTTCAGTGTAGTTTGCCTGCATCGCAAACCACTTTTGCTAGATTTCAGGCTGTTTCTGATTTTGGTGGGATAAAGAGATGTAGGGCTTCGGTGGTGCCCGTGTTCTTACAACACGTGCAGGGGTTCAGCGGTTCCCTCCTTTGGATGCCTAGGAGCGGGATTGCTGCCCAGCCCAAAAAGGAGATGCATATTTTCTGGATCTTGTCTTAGGGCCCTTTCCCTCCAGGGAACTGGGAGAAACTTGGGGAGGGGGGTCCAGGGAGGAAGGCAGAGCTGCTCACTCCAGAGACAAGGAGAGGAATGAGTGAATAAGGAGTGAATGGCTGGGACAGGACAGGCCTTCTATTTCTCAGCCTCCTTCTTCTCAGAGCTTGACACCCAGCTTGGAGAGTTCAGTCTGGCTGGTGTGTGAGTGGCAAGGCTGAAAGAGGAGGGCGGTGGGGCGGGCGTGTCCAGGGCCTCACTGATGGCCATACTGACCCCACCTCCCCGCATTGTCCAAACTTAGGGTCAGCGGCCACCGCAAGTGTGATTAATTCATAAATCACTCCGCGAGATAAACAGGATGATAGATGCAGATTTCACTTGATCACTTTTTTATTAAGGAGAAATAAATCAGTACCACATTGTTGCTATAAACCTTTCAAACTGGTCAGATCCTGGCTGGTGGAAGCTGATTAACATGGCCACATGGAGGGACCATTTGTAGCTGATCATTGAGATCAGTCAGTCCCTGTCATTCTCCCTCCTTGAAGGAGGTGGTAAACAGGTGCAGTTCCATCATCCTCCGCACCACTTGGCATCTTGCCCCCCCCGGGTGGTGGGGCCATAGCGGGAGAGCGTGTGTGCCTTGGGACCAGTCAGCCCAGATTTGAGTCCCAGCTGTGCCATCAAGCAGCTGTGTGAGCCTGGGGAGTTGTCAGCCAGCCCGTCTCTGAGCCTCAGGGTCCTCCTCCCTGACAGGAGGTGGTCAGCATTACAGTCAGCGTGGTTACACAGAGATTGTTGTTCTGAGCATCCGATCCATGCCAGGCTTCTCCATCTTAGGACCCCTGTACATGCCTAACAGTGATTGCAGACCTCAAAGGGCTTCTGTCTATGTGGGCTATACCTATCACTAGTTATTGTATTAGAAATTAAAACAGCAAGGTAAAACACTTATTAATTCACTTAATAATGGTTGTCAATCTCTTATGTGTAGTATAGGTCACATCTTTAACAGAAAATATTGGTACTTTCCAACCCCCCCCCAAAAAAAAGAAGTGAGAAGAGTGGCATTGTTTTACATTAAATTTCTTGAAAAGATTAAGGTTAATAAGAGACTGTTGGAGTCTCATACCTTCTTCTGCGTCTGGTCTGCTGTGATAAGTTGTTCTGGCTCAGATGCATGAAGAATATCTGGCATCCCTGAAATATGCGGTTGGAAAGGGGAGGGATACTTAACAGCCTTTGCAGGGAATTGTGGTGGCCTCAGATAGCCTCCAAAAAATCCCACTGTGCACTTGTGAGGAGAGTAAAAAGGGAGCTAACAGCATTATTATGAGTGTTTTGACCTTATGGATCCCTTGAAAGGATACCAGGGACCTCTAGGGGTCTCCAGGCCACACTTTGAGAACCACTGCATTGCAGGCTGCTTGGAGAAGGTGTTGGATGCGAGGTGGCCGTCCCATCCCTGGCCTGTATCGCAGTAGGTCTTGAAGGGTCTGCCTTCTCCTCCTCCTGAAACCTGCACATCCTCTAAGGAGGTGGTGCTGGATGTCTTCCATGTGCTCCCTGGTCCACCGTCCACTCTCCCCACCCTGCTCTGGCCCTGGGCAGCTGACCAGTAAGGACTGCATCATGGCATCACTTGCCTTCCACCTTGTGGATGGACTCACCCAAGGGAAGCTCTGACTGGAGACTGGAGGAGGGAGCAGGTGAGATTTGGAGCATTGATTTGTGCACCTCCCTCCCCACCAGGTTGGTGACAGGAGTCACAGCTGCTGCCAGTAGCCCCTCTTCCTCCCCTTCCCAGGACCTGTTCCCCTTCTCGCCTTGTCCCTTCTGGTGCCCCCACGGATGCTGTCCCTGGGGGGACACCACTATCCCGCTCAACTTAAAAAAAGTGAAACTCTCCTTAATTGCCATCTGCTTCCTGTGGGATTCCAACTGATGCGCAGGATATCGTGCATACTAAGCATGTGCTCTTCCACTGAGCTGTTACCCTCCCCCCAACACATGGGAAATTTTTATAGTCCAAACTCTTGACAGTGGCCTACAGAGTTTTCCGTGGACTGGTCCTGCCAACTTCTTCATCCTTTGCCTGCACTATGCTTCTACCTCGTTGGCCTTTTGTCTAGTGCCTTACCCTTAAAATGCTTCTTGCAGCCACATGGCCTTTGCACATGCTGCTTTCTTGGCCATGACCTCTCTACTTTAGTGTTTCCTTTAATTAATGTCTCCCCTTCCTTTGCATTTCAGCTCAAGCCTTTCCTGACTTTCCTGATTGGGTTGAATCCTCCTATTATGCTATGTATTCTGTTTCTTACCGCTGCAATTTTTATATTTGTATTTATTTAACAAGCACCCATATGTTGAGCTTACCACATACCAGACACTGTCCCGAGTGTATTACAAGTATTAAATCATCTCATCCTCAACACCATGATAAGATAAGCCCCAATATTATCCCCATTTTACAGTTGAAGAGGCCAAGGCACCCAGAGGTTGAGGGACTTGGCTATAGTCACACAGCTGCTGAGTGACGGAGCCGGGAGTCAAACTGGGGAGGTATGGCTCCACCACCCCTTCTGTCTCTTTCACTCTTGTGGGACTATTCAATTCGAACCTGCTTCTCAAGCCACATTCATTTGCTCACTGTTTTGCAGCCTCAGGGATCTAGCATGGTGTAGGGTGCATGCTCAGTGCTCAAGTCGTATTTGTGGAATGAATGATCCAGAGACATTAGTTGCTTAAAGCCCAGGGATGAAGGGAATGTCTGTAGCACCTTCGAGTTGTAGAATTGTGATGCTCTCATCAGTTGGATCCCTCCCTTGAGGGGTCCTTCCCATGCCCTGGGGACCCTCCCAGAGCCCACAACCTCGGCTTTGCTGAAGCCCCGAACCCCAGGCACCTCCTTTTCCATTCACGTTTCTGGCAGCTGCTTTTCTCTGCAATGGTCCTGAGGACGTTTCAAAGATGCCAATTCCCGCCCGCTTCCCAGCCACCCTGGAATGAGCGACCTTGAGTGTGCAGTTTTCTCTCACTCGCGCCCTCACTTTGATTGGATCAGGCCAAATCTGAAATGCTGTGTGAAAGTAATGATACTTTGTAATAAAATCTCTGGTGACGGCCACTGCAATTTGTGCTACATGCGTTGTTCATAAGGTAAAAAAAGCATCATTTCATTTTCTGACCGGCTACTCTGGGGACTGGTGGTTAGGAGAATTGCCTCACATATTAAAGAGCTACTGAAACACAAAGAGAATTTGGGAGGTTTTTTTTTTTCCCTCTCTAACCTTCTAATAGCATTATCTTAATTAGGGAGGCTCAGTGATAAAGGGAAAGTTTTGGATGACTTGAGCATATTGTGGTGGAGGGAAAAGAAAGCAAATAAAGGGAAATGAAGGTGTTGGGCAGAGACTGTGAGGACTAGAAGATCAGGAACATTCCATCCTGAAAAGGTTTGACTTTGCTGGACCAGGGCTGGTGTTGGCTAAGGGTGGGAGAGCCCAGGGCAGGCTGGGCCTGCGGATCTACTGCCGTGGCCTTCTGGCTGGACCTTTTCTTTTTGCGCCTTTATTTTTGCCATTATGCATCAGTATGTGTTTTTTTCATCCCCTTTCCCCTCACTCTTGTCCCGGTCCCCCAGCTCTTCCTCTAATCTGGTTACTACTGTTGGCATCTGTTTGGGCCAAGGAACTGAAAGACTGTTCCATTCTTTCTTTTTTTTTTTTTAATATAGACTCTTTTTTTTTTAAGAGCAATTTAAGATTTACAGAAAAAATTGGAAAGTACACAGACCCCCGCCCCCCCATCAAAAGGAGTCTCTCTCGCTATCAGCATCCCCCACAGAGTGGTCCATGTGCTGTAACTGGGGATCCCACGAGGACACATCACAACATCATCACCCAGAGTTTACACTATGGTGTACCTTCTATGGGATTGGACAAATATATAATGATGTGTATCCACCACCGTGGTAGCCTACAGAATAGTTTCACTGCCCTAAAACCCCCTGTCCTCCACATATTCCTTCTTCCTTCCCCCACCCCCACCCCTGGCAAGCACTGATCTTTTTACTGTCTCCATAGTTTTGCCTTTTCTAGAACGTCATATGGTTGGAGTCAGACAGGATGTAGTCTTTTCAGACTGGCTTCTTTCACTTAGTCTTATGCATGTAAGGGCATATTACTTTAATGCCTTTAAATTAAGGCATTAAAGGCATCTTACAAGGACACCTTTTTCTCAGGATTCCCCCTCTGAGCCCAGGAAAGCCATTCTCCCTATTATTGCACACCCCATCATGTGTTCAAGCCTTCAGTTTTGTCTGTGCAGGCCCCAGGGATTGCTCGAAGGTGTGGGCAGACCAGAGAGTGTGAGACGGAGATCACAGAGGATTGACTGGGGAGGGGGGGTGCAGCTGGGGCCCCAAGATCTCAGAGGAGGAAATGCAAAACTGAATGCTGAAGTAGATTCAGTCTACATTACTTGTGCTGGTTGGAGCTCAGGTATCTCTGCTTCTTAAGTCCAGACTTTTCCCTGTGTCATGTGCTCAGGGGCCAGTTTGGGGAGGATCTCCATGACAGTCAGTGACCCAATGACTCCAAAGGTGTCGTTCTTACTCTCTGTCTTAATGGATATGGATTCAATGTTTATTTGGGAGTTGGAGGCAATACAGGGAATGAGAAAGGGAGACAGGGAGGGGAAGGCAGCCAGTAACAGGTGCATAATCCTGCTAGTTCCCACAGTGTAACTGAGGTGTCATTCTAAGCTGGGGAACTGTGGGAGCCTGCGTAGAACACCATATGGATGTTCCACTCTGGGGCAAGGGAACTGGGGTACTTTCCCCCAACTCTCACGACTCCTTGGTTGAAAGCTGCTCTGGGGGTGTGAGTGGCATTTTTAGCCTGCCACATAGACAAAGTAGGCTCAATGGCCAGAGAAAATCATCAGGCAAAGAGGTGGCAGTCAGCAATAAAAACAGAATGTTGTGGATGTCCCTCATGTTGCCAGGACCCTGGGGTCACCATAAGTCCCGTTTCATCAGAAGGAAAGCTGTTACTACTTTACTTCTGGTTCCAAAGTTTTCCATCATCCTTAAGAGATCCTGGCGTTGCCTTTTAAGGGGTTTAGCAGGTAACAAAGCAGATGGGTGCTTTGCTGATGATGTTTGAAAATTGAAATCTGTTTGCAATTCAGAGAGGAGAGCTGGGGATTTTTGCATATGTATAAAGAAGGTATTTTCTAAGAATCCTAATGGTGTAAGTAAGGTTTAGGTGCATGGTTTTTTTTTTTTTAACTTTTTTATTTTTTCGTGTATCCTTCCTAGTTTTCTTTTTTTTTTTTAGGTGCATATTTAAACCTACTTTGCAGACTTTCCCAAGATCTTTAGAAATGCTTGTCAGCATATAAACAACCTGTGGATTAAATTATTCTTCTGTTTCATTAAACCATTTCCCCTAATCACTGATCACAGGCAACCCTTAGCTTAGTTCGAATTAACTATAAGCACTTGAAAATAAATGTGGGTTTTTTGCTTCTTAAGCCGGCATGACCTCCCCATCCTGAATGCAAGATGGAACATAAGCCCTTTTGGCCACATCATCTTCACTGTTGAATTGTTGAGATTTAGGTCCCCCCCACCTCCAGGTTTTAATGAAGTCAGAAGCTAGAGTTAAGGCTCACTAGATGTTTCCTCTTCTTGCTGCTCTCCATTTGGAAACTAATGTTTATTTAGTATCTATTAAGTGCCTGGCTCTGGATTCGCTCATTTCATCCTGGCAGCAACCTTGCAAGGGAATATTTGCACTGCTGTTTTGTGTTGAGGCCAAACTGCTTCCAGGGGAAATGTGTGGGAAGATTTCAGGGCCTGTCCACTGGGTAAAGTGTGCCCGGTGATTGGGGGTTAGACCAGTGTTTCTCAATCCTGAATGCACTTAGAGTCACCTGGGCAGCTTTTAAAAAATACTAATGTCCAGGCTACCCCCAGACCTAGGAAGTCAGTGTGTCTGGGAATGGAGCCTGGGGTAAACTTTCCAAAACTTCTCAGGGCAAGACACAGCTGAGAGCCACAACATTAGCAAGCACAGGGCCTCTTGTCCAGTGCTGAGTGCTAACATCCAGTGCAGTGCCAGCCATGCGGATGCCAGCGCACGGGGACCTGGGTTCAGATCTTGGCTCTGCTGCCTCTCAGTTGTGCTGAGTTGAATCTGCTGTAAATTACATGTGATTTTGGACAATGTGTCTTGTCACTGGGAATCCTCTTTTTTTGAGCTGATGAGGATGTTATTCATCATAATAAGGATAAGACTTGACTTGCAGGGTTATTCTGAGGATTTAACGGGATGCCCAGGCACTCGAGATGCCCAAGTGCTCCACTTCCCATGAAGGGCCATGGTACCAACCTCTTCCAGCCTTGTCCAAGGTGGCCTGGTCCTCACCCCGCCTGGCCCCCTGTGGCTGACCCCACGTCCCTGTGCCGGCCACCTCTGGAAGCCACCCCCTTTGCCGCTGCCCACAACCTGCTTAGCCGTGCCCATCTTTTCTGGAGGAGGATGGTCTCGACATTTCAAAGCAGTTTAATTATCTGCAGCTGCCTGGCTATTGGCTGCGACGAGAACTCAGGGCTAATTTTTCAGCATTAATTTCCATTTGAAATGAATTCCTTTTGGTTACACTTTTTAAATGTTTCTTTTAATTAGACACAATTACTTCAGAAGAATTGCTTTTATTCCTCAGCCTGAGATCACAGTGGTAAAGTCTCCATCTGGCCCCACTGAACAGCCGGGATGGCTCATATGGTTGCTGCACTAAAGTATACTAGGAAATTATACAGCAAGTCAACTATTAATTCCTTTTATGATCACTCACTCTAACATCTTGAATGAGACCTTCAGGGGGAAATTTAGTCACTGTAGGGATCATTGTTCCCCACCTCCAGCCACAGGCCCAGGGTTGGTGGGGAGGGCTGGCAGCTGGGGGCTGCCCTGGTGCTGAGTCTGCCATGGGGAGGGTTGGCACGAGGGCTTCTGGCTGTCCTGGGGTTTGGGGCTGGGGATGGAGCAGCCACAGCCTCTTGGGCAGGTTGGAGGGTGTGCCCTGAGCTCTACGCAAGGGGAGGGGGCTAAGGCTCTGCAAAGGGAGAACACTGGCAACTGACTCAAGTTGACGGTTGCAGATTTGGGTGATATCTTTGGCAGGTCGGTGTACTGGAAGTCAGCAGGTGGCGCTCTTCCCTCTGTGTTGGTAACAGCCTTCGGATGATGGGCGGCCCTGGATGAGGTTTCACAGCCAGACTCTGAAAAACCCTTCCTTTAGAGGTTTTAGCCCCATCCACTCTTAATAGATGAGGAAACTGAGGCACAGAGGGGTGCACAGTCATCGGCAGAGGCTGAACCAGATGTCCTGGGCCCCAGCCAGGACTGTGAACATGGCCCCTGGGATTTTCTTGGCTTGGGAAGCCACCCCTCCAATCCTGGCTGGGTGATGGCTTCCCCTGGAGGAGGTATTGCTGAAGGTCACAAGTCTACTCACCCAGGGCTACTTTGCCACCCTGCACCCCGAGATGCTGCACTCCCAGTGTGCTGGATGAGGAAAGGGTGGGCAGGACCATAGGGCATTCCTCAGCACTTGGAAATCACAGTACTGCAGGAGCTTGGGAGTGGGTTGTGGCCAGAGGAGGGCCCAGGTGCTGACAGTGACCTCAGGGAGTCACCCTGGCCTCTACAAACTCCATTGGAGAGCCACTTATGCTAGGCACTGGGGTGGTGGTTGGAGGAATGAGACAAAGGAAATACAGCCCCTGACCTCTAGGAGACAGTCACTCAAAATCACAACATGATGATTGTGTGGAATTTGTTTTAGAGGAGCTGGGCTTTGAAGGATAGCTAGGAGCTTGCAGGGGGAAGGCATTCTGGGTAGAGGGCACTGTAAGTGCGAAGTGGTGGAGGCGTGAAAGCAAGAAAGTTGGGTGTGTGGAGAGGAGTGGCAGGAGGCTGACCGGTGACTGCCCACCTTGACCCTGTGTGCCATGCTCGGGAGTTTGGACTCTGTCCCAAGGGCATTGGAGGGCCACTGAAGGTTCTCAGCAGAGGAGACACAGTCAGATTTGTGTTTCTGACAGATTGTGCTGGCTGCTCTGTGGAGGCAGATTTGATACAATAGGCTGGGACACCCCGTCCCCTCACTGTCCAGGAGAGAGGCAGAGATGGGGGCTGGTGGGTATCAAACAGGCAGGCACAGGTGAGGTTTTGTGCAGGGCAGCCATATGACTTACGTGGATCCTGGACACTTTACTTTCAGGCCCCTCCAAGAAGAACAGATTGTTGTGGGTCCTAAAAATTTAATTTGTTTCTGATGAGAG